>NW_022680887.1:0-61536 GCF_009764315.1 Trachypithecus francoisi | reverse complement strand
GAGAGTGTCTCAAAAAAAAAAAGAAGAAAAAAAAGGAATGAACTGAAATGAATAAAGAGGCCTAGTGCTAGTAAATGTCTCAGCTAGGCAGGTAGTAAAAGTTCTCAACCAGGCAGTGGCAGAGCAGGATTCTAATTCAGGGCTGTTGTGATGCTCCGCCAAACTCAGCCTGAGTAACCCGTGGAGCTGGGAGAATACAGCGCCCCCTCGTGGTAACTTGCCTGTGCTGCTTCTGGCTTGGGAGAACACCAACTAACACAGCAATGTGCCAGCAATTGTTCTAAGTGCTTTACTTAGATTTAATTTTCTTCTTCTTTTTTATTCGTGTTATGTTATTTTATTTTTATTATGCTGTAAATTCTAGGGTACATGTGCACAACGTGCAGGTTTGTTACATACGTATACATATGCCATGTTGACGTGCTGCACCCATTAACTCGTCATTTGCGTTAGATATTTCTCCCAATGCTATCCCTCCCCCAATCACTCACCCCATGACAGGTCCCATTGTGTGATGTTCCCCCACCTGTGTCCAAGTGTTCTCATTGTTCAATTCCCACCTGTGAGTGAGAACATGCTGTATTTGGTTTTCTGTCCTTGTGATAGTTTGCTCAGAAAGATGGTTTCCAGCTTCATGCATGTCGCTACAAAGGATGCAAACTCATCCCTTTTTTATGGCTGCGTAGTATTCCATGGTGTATATATGCCACGTTTTCTTAATCCAGTCTATTATTGATGGACATTTGGGTTGGTTACAAGTCTTTGCTATGGTGAATAGTGCCACAATAAACATACATGTGCATGTGTCTTTATAGTAGCATGATTTATAATCCTTTGGGTATTTACCCAGTAATAGGATCACTGGGTCAAATGGTATTTCTAGTTCTAGATCCTTGATGAATTGCTTGATGATTTACACTCCCACCAACAGTGTACAAGTGTTCCTATTTCCCCACATCCTCTCCAGCTCCTGTTCTTTCCTGACTTCTTTTATTTATTTATTTATTTATTTTTTTGAGACGGAGTCTCGTTCTGTCGCCCGAGCTGGAGTGCAGTGGCCGGATCTCAGCTCACTGCAAGCTCCGCCTCCCAGGTTTATGCCATTCTCCTGCCTCAGCCTCCCGAGTAGCTGGGACTACAGGTGCCCGCCACCTCGCCCAGCTAGTTTTTTTGTATTCTTTAGTAGAGATGGGGTTTCACTGTGTTAGCCAGGATGGTCTCGATCTCCTGACCTTGTGATCCACCCGTCTCGGCCTCCCAAAGTGCTGGGATTACAGGCTTGAGCCACCGCGCCCGGCCCCTTTGTGTATTTTGAATGTAAGTCGTTTATCAGGTATGTTCCCTGCAAATATGCTCTCCCAGTCTGTAGCTTGTATTGTCATTCTCTTGACAAATCTTTTACAGAGCAGAAATGTTTAATTTTAATGACACAGAACTTATCAACTGCTTCTTTCAAGGATTATTCTTTGGGTGTTGTATCTAACAAGTCATCACCAAACTTAAGGTCATCTAGATTTTCTCCTGTGTTATCTTCTAGAAGTTTTATACTCACTTTTCATTTAGGTCTATGATAAACTTGGGAGTTAATTTTCGTGAATGTTGTAAGGCAGCTTCTAAGAGGGACATACACTAACTTCCTTGAGAGTGGGCAGTGATTGTGAAACTCTTAACTGGGTCTTACAATGGACCCCAGATCCATCAGGAGAGCCCCACCTTCAGAAACGCATAGTGGAATGTGTTTCACGCATACATGGAGAAGAATATGCAGTCATATGCTCACATGCAAGCCTGCACATGATCACACACATGCATATGGTACGTCTTCATCCAGAGTTCTCCTGGCATTCTCTGAAAGTGGTTTTCTCCTTCAACTTCTTCATTAAGAGATACAATGACAGAAAGTCATTAAAATTAAAAACTTCTGCTCTGCAAAAGAATTATCAATGGACTGACTGTGTATATCCATTCATGTCTCACTGTGTCCCTGTACTGACTCTGAACGGGCCACAGTGGCCTTACCTGGTAGTGAGCTCAGACTGCACCCTGGTATTCAAAGCGTGCTGAGTAGGTGAGAGTGTGGGCAAGTGTGCAGTGAAGGAAGGACAGCCGCCCTTCAGGTCTCCGGAAAAACCCTCAGGACAGGGATGTTCAGGCCGTGTGATGCTATACTAAGCTGTTTTACATAAGGTAGGGTGCTTTTTAAGAATCTGTCCAGAGGGCTATGGACACAGATCTGTGTTCAAAGATTTTCTGGGTGCTTATGTTTTGTGAGACATCAGATAGAGACAACTTTTTGAGTCTCAGCTTTGTCACGTGTGCTGTTCCCCTTTGCAGAGGTTTGAGGCAATTAAGTGAGGTGAGCGTGCAACGCTTTCTGAACAAAGCTGACATGGAGGTACTTGTTCAGGAAATAAGAGCTGCTATTATTACTACTCTCCATAGCATACTGTAAGGTTTCCCTTCCTCTCATCCCAGCTCTGAAGGACATCATCAAGGTGAACTGAGCCCCTTCTGTTTCTTCTCTTCCCTCTAACCACCTAGTCTTCCTTTGCCCCATCCTGCAACCATTCTTAGTCCCGCCCCTCCCACGAGCCCCGCCCCTGGCCCCGCCCATCAGTCCTGCCCCAGCACGGCCCTCCCTCAGCGGGGCAGGAAGCTCATGGTGTAGTTCGGTGGGATCGTGGCAAAGCCCACGTGTTTGGGGGACACGTCGATGTCCTTGGGCGACTGAGGGGACTTGAAGCGAAAGTTCTGCATGATGGTGGTGAGGAAGAGAAAGAGCTCCATTCTGGCCAGGCCTTCTCCGAAACAGTTCCGCTTTCCTGAGGAGGAGAGGCAGGAGGGGTGGAGGTGAAGCCCACTCTCAGTGCAGCCTCGCCCCACTACCGACCTCCAGCTGCGCCTCTCCCAGGGAGGAGGGGTGGAATATTATGGCCTGAGAGACTTTCAGAGAAGCCTCAGTTTCTTTCTATAAGAGATGTAACAATGGTGAACCAATATTGATATATTATTACTAACCAAAGTCCATAGTTTACATTAGGGTTTACTCTGTGTTGTACAGTTCTATGGGTTTTGAAAAACGCATAATGTCACGCATCCATCATAGATGGGGTGATCCATGCCAGGTGTAGCAATGGGAGGTTTAGATGCCCCTACCTGCCAGACACACTTGCAAATATGACTGCTGTGCTGTGCTGTTATCTCCTTTCAGGGATCTGAAGAATCTGCTCTGTGACCCTAGACAAATAAATCTATGGGGAAAGATGTTTCCTTTCCTTTTACCTGGGCGCAGGTAGTGGGTGCTTGGTGGTTAAGGTAGTATCAGCTGGTGGCTCAAGGGTAGATTCTAACAGGAACTTCCAAGCTGGAGAAATACCAGGGTACACCGCAGAGAGGGGAGCTGGGTGAGGGAGGCACCTGCTGGTGTGAGCAGTGGCCTGGCAGCAAACAGTGGTCTCTTACCGATGGCAAAGGGCACAAAAGCATCACTCTTCTTAAACTGCCCCTTCTCATCCAGGAAGTGCTGGGGATTGAAGTCCTGGGGGTTGGAGAAGAACCTGGGGTCTTTCAGCACGGAGCCCAGCATAGGGAACACTTCAGTGCCCTGGTAGGGAGGAGGAAGGTGTGTGTGATGAGGAAGGTGGGGGACTGGTGAAAGTACACGGGGGCTGGAGGGGGACCAGGGTGCCCCAGGTAAGGGGAAGTGGCAGAGAGTTGGGGTCCTCTGAGGGAGGAGCTTTGGGGGATAGAAGGTTCACGTCTCTGCAACAGGAAGTTTGGGAGACATGGGGTCCATGTCCTGCTAGGCAGGGTGTTTGGGGGACCTGAGATTTGTGTCCCTAAGGCAAAAGGCCTCATGGAAAGGGGACTCCTGTTTCTTAAGACAGGAAGTTTGGGAACATGGGGTTGATTCTCCTGACACAAAGAGTCTGGGGAGATGCAGGACTCAGGAGTCTCTAAGTGGGAAGGTGGAACGGATGTGGTGGGGGGGGAAGTCTTCTTTGACTAATTGAGGGAGTGGGACAGGGTCTAGAAAGCTTCTAATGGGGGTGGGATGCTGGGGAAACAGAGAGAGGCTGGACGTCCCTGTAGTCTGAGTGGGGTGGGGGACAGCACCTTAGGGAGGAAGAAATCTCTAAACTTGGTGTCCTTGGTGACCCTGCGGGCCAAACCCATGGGGATCACGTCTCCAAATCTTTGGATCTCGTGGATCACTGCGTCCGTGTAGGGCATCTTGACCCGGTCCTCAAACTTGGGCTGGCGGTTCTTGCCAATCACTCTGTCAATCTCCTCGTGGACCTTGGCTTGGGGAGATGGGGGAATGTGTTTAGGTATCTAGGGGTCTCAGAGAAGGGATGATAGTCTGAATAGGTAAAACGGGGTGGATGACATGGCTCCACCAATGACATGGAGGTAGACCACTCACAACAGACATCAGTGATTCGCATTGTTGGAGCAGGATCCTGTTTACCAGGTCGTGCCAGAATCACAGTGGAGGCACCAGGAGGAACTTAGGGGATGATCCGGAGGAGCAGGTAGTGGGCACTCAGTGGGCTTGGGACAGGAGTGACTGACCAATCACTGCAGACATTTTCAACATTTTAGCAACTAGTGAGACTCAGCTGATTCCTATCAGCTGAATATTGCCCTGTCTCTGGACAGCAAAGCACGTCTCAGGGTCCTGAGATCTGGGACAGGTGGGGACATTGCATCAGGGTCAGTGGAGTTTTGAGGGTCTGGGGCCCTCCACTTCCCTCCCCCTCCAGCCTTACCCTCCACCTCTGGGTGCTTCATGAGCAGCAGGAAGCCATAGCGCAGGGTGGTGCTGACGGTCTCGGTGCCCGCGAAGAAGAGGTTCAGCGAGGTCAGCACCAGGTTCTTCAAGTGGAACTCCGTGTTGGGGTTCTCCTCCTGCAGGGAGAGGGGGCTTTAGATCAAGCTCACTTCCCATGCTCTTGGGGCCCTTCTAGGGCTTTTCCTTTGAATCTTCCTCTCTTTGGTCCAGACCAAAGGTGGAAAGAAGGATCCTAGATCTGCCAGACTCGCTCCAGGTTCCAGCCCTTGCCCTGGCTGCTGGCTTTGCCCAAAATGCTCTTCCTTCTCACCTTCTTTACCTCGCTGACCATCTGTCCTTTAAATATCAACTTAGCTGTCAGTCTTTTTTTCTTATACAGACTTGGTGTTGCTAAGTTGCACAGGGTGGACTTGAACTGGGTTCAAGGAATCCTCCAGCCTCAGCCTCCTGAGTAGCTAGAACCACAAATGCACATGACCATGCAGGCTCATTGGTTAATTTTTTAAAAAGTAATTAATTTTTTTGAGACACAGTCTTATTCTGTCACACAGGCTGGACTGCAGTGCCATGATCTTGGCTCTTTGCAACCTCTGCCCACCCTGGGCTCAAGCTATCCTCCCACCTCAACCTCCTGAGTAGCTGGGACCACAGGCATGCACCACCACACCCAGCCACTCTTTGTATTTTTTGTACAGACAGGGTTTTGCCATGTTGCCCAGTCTGTTACTTTTTTAATGGTAGGAATATTTAGAAAGAGAAGGATGAGGAGAGACGAAGAGAAAGTAGTACAGAGATGGCAAGATGAAGAGTCAGAAAAAAAGAGTTTTTCTGAGATACAAGCACAGAATTTTAGGCAATAGCATCCTATTTCTTCCCTAAAACAATCTTGAAACTTAACTGTGGAGGCATCTCCTCCCTTGATCCTTTCTCCCTGAGCTTCAGACTCCCTAAAGCCTTCCCACATGGGAGACTGACGTCCAGATGGAGGTGGGGACCCTGTAATGTAAAGCCAGGTCACCTGTCTACAGAGGTGTGTCTGATAACCAGGGCGTGAATGGTTAGAGAGCTTGGTGGTTAAAAGCACCAGCTTTAGGCTCAGAGACACCAGGGTTTGAGCTTGGGGGACCAAGGCTTCCTTATTGTGTGACCTCAGTTAAGACACTTCGACTCTCTGGGCCTCAGTTTCCTCATTGGTACAATTGGGGCCATGACTGAACCTCCTTCAAACCTGTTGTGAGTGTTCAATGGGGGACTATCTTAAAGCACTTAACGCAGTGCCTGGCGCATGGTAGTGCTGCAGAAGTGCTTGCTCTTCTAATTCACATGCGCAAGTCTTGCCTGTGGGTGAGGGCTCAGTGGATGGAACAGCGGTGGTTGATATAGTTGGGATTGTGAGGATTTCTTTTTTTCCGGAGAGTCTTGCTCTGTCACTCAGTCTGGAGTGGAGTGGCATGATCTCGGCTCACTGCAACCTCTGCCTCTCGCGTTCAAGCCATCCTCCTGTCTCAGCCTCCTGAGTAGCTAGCTGGGATTACAGGCGCATGCCACCATACCTAGGTCATTTCTGCATTTTTAGTAGAGACGGGGTTTCACCATGTCGGCCAGGCTGGTCGAACTACTGACCTCAGGTGATCCACCTGCCTCGGCCTCCCAAAGTGCTGGGATTACAGGCGTGAGCCACTCTGCCCAGCCAATTGTGAGAATTATTATGATGAGGGCTAATTTGAATGGGCCTGTGTTATCTGCCCGCCCCACTCCCAGCCTGATTTCCCTCTGCCTGGCTTTGCATTTCCCCGCACTGGCTGCTGGGGGGTACCTCCTGCATGTGGATGAGAAAGGAGTCGATGAAGTCCCGTGGGGAATTGGGATCCAGCGTGCGCCTGTTGTGCTCCACCTTCTTGGCTATGAAGTCCTCCAGCCCTTGCAGCTCCTTAAAGGCCTGTTGCTGTGGTCCTGGCAGGTGTTTCATCACTGAAGAGAACATCTCATAGAGCTGGGGTTGCAGAGAGAGGATGGGAGGGAAGGACAGTTGTCAGGGGGCAGGAGCTGATGGGAATGGGACTTGCTTCATAGCAAGGAAGGAACTGAGTTAAAGGCATCTGTCCAGGTGTTTAGGTATTTCAGTGGGGTTGGATGGGAAGTTATATCTAAGTTTTCACGTGGGTTAGGTGCCAGGGCCACGGTCTAGTAATTTAGGTGAGAAGAACTGAGGCATATATCCAGGTTTCAGGTATTTAAATGAGGCTGGATTGGAGCACACATCTAGGTGTTCAGATATTCAAGTGAAGTTGAGCTGGAAGACACCTGACGAGGTGTTTAGCTATTCAGGTGTGGCTGGTATGAGGGGAGTGTCACCTGTCTAGGTATTTAGGCATTCAAGTGGGCTTGGTTGGAGACAACTACCCAGATAATTTTTGGGTCTTAACTGCGGGCTTTTGTTCAGGTGTTCAGGTATTAAAGCGGGGCTGGTGAAGATGTTGAAGTGGAGGGGATACCTGTTCAGGTGTTTACCTAGCCAAGTGGGGTGCATTGGAAGCTCCTCTGTAAGGTGTGTGATAGGAAAGTTTTGGGGAACACTTATTTGGGTGTCTGGGGAATAATCTGTCTAGATATTTATGTGTTTAGGGTGTTGGTTAGGGCAGCTGTCCATGTTTTCAGGTATTTAAAGTGGGTGAAGTAGAGGGTGCTTGGCCAGATATTCTAGTGGGCTAATTTGAAACATTTGTGTAGATGTGAAATGATTATGATGGGCTGGATTTTGCAGCACCAGCTGTTCAAGTATGCAGGAGGTGGGTTGAGGCAGTCACTTGTCCAGGTGTTAAAGTATTCAGAAGAACAGGGTAGGGAGCACTTGTTACAAATTACAGTAAATTGGGGATGGGAACACGTGCCCAGGTGAGAGAGCTGAGTTGAGGGCTTGCATCCTGCCGGCAGGCTCTGTTTTGGGGAGCATCTGTTGGGCTATCCAGGTGTCCTTGGAGACTGGGTATTGGGCACCCATCCTGAGTTCTGGTGCAACCGTCCAGTTGTCCAATACTGGGGGCTGATTTTGAGGGGACATTGTGTGGAGGGTGGGAGTTTGGGGCACCTGTCTCCAGGTAGGGGAGCAGTTGGCAGGTTGTGGTAGGGGCGTCACGGGCCGGGCTGCAGCCGGTTACCTGCCCCGTGGAGGTTGCCGTGAACTGGAAGCTTCCCAGCATCATGCGCAGCAGTGACAGGAACCCTTTGTCCTCATAGTCAAAGCGGTCCCCAAAGACAATGGAGCTGATGACATTGGAGACGGTGCGGCTCAGGAAGAAGGTGGGATCGATATTGGCGCCTGCGGATGTGGCCGGAGGAGAGGATTGGGGAGAGAGTCAACTCAGAGGCCTGAGGAGAGTCAGAATTCCGGGAGGCAGGGCCCTGTTGAGCCAAGTTCCCAGCGCCAGACTCCAGGGTTGGAAATGGGGGCGCCTTTCCCCACCTAGTCCCCATCCCCAGGCAGAAAGAGCGCGCAGGTCCCCGCCCTGGGCATTTTCTGCTCCTGCCCAGCACTCGGAGTCCCCTGCTCACCGCGCGTTCCCCGGAGGGCCTCGATGAGGAAGCCCGCCTCCTCCTGGATGCGCTCTTCGATGCCGCGCTTACCCACGCCGAAGTCCCTCAGGGTGGCGATGGAGAAGCGCCGGAGCTGCTTGGCGCGCTCCCCGTTGCTGAACGCCACGCCTGGGGAGGTGAACGTGGAGGTGGAGAGAGGTCGGGGGCGGCGGGGGCAGGAGCAGACCAGCTCCAACGGGCTCCCCAAGGGTGGAGCAGAGAGGGAGTGGGGTGGGAGAGAGATGGATTCAGCGCGAGTGCCCAGGAGAGCTGCAAACTCAGAATGAGTGAGAGAGAGAGAGAGAGAGAGAGAGAGAGAGAGAGAGAGAGAAGGAAGGGGGGAGAGAAAGAGAGAGATGGAGGAAGAGGATGGAGGGAGGGGAAGTGAGATATGGGGAGATCTGGGAGGAGGAAATAAAAATGGTGAAAGATTCTTAAGCTGAGCTGAAGAAGAGAGAAAAATACAGAGACAAACAGAGAGGGTCTGGAAGGAAGAGAGACTGTTACCAGGAGATGGAGGCTGGAGATGTGGAAGTCGGAATACCATGAAATCCTAAGACAGAGGAAGAAGTGGGAGAGGGAAGCAGTAAGCAGAGAAACATCGAGAAGCACAGAAGCAGAGAGTGACAAAAAGACAAATGAAGACAGAGGACCAGGGTTGGAAAACAGAAACCCAGGATGTCCTCAGAGATGGGGAGAGAGGGGAAAGAGGAGATTCCAGTGAGAGAGAAGGAGGAGAGAGAACAAGGGATAGAGAGAGGCAGGGAGGAATCAGGACAGGGACGCTGGAGACAGGTGAGGGATACACACGGAGAGGCCACAATGAAGGGAGATTGGGAGAGAAGACCAGACCGGGGTCTCTGCCATAGCCTCCAGTGGGCAGGAGAGTCAGGGAGAAGGCTGGGGACGCTGAGACCATTGTGTTCTCTTGGCCACCTTCCCCCTCTTGGGCACCCCCTCACCATAGCCTTTGAAGACCCTGTTGAAGGTGGCTTGCTCGCCTCGCCCGCTAAACTCCTCAGCCTGGTCCACGAGAGCCTCCTTGACGGCATCATGTCCGCACAGCACCACGACCCGCCGGGGCCCCAGGTGAATGGTGAACACAGGGCCATAGCGCTCACTGATCTGATGGAGGCGGGTGGGAGTGGTTAGAGCGAGCAGCCCCCACTCTGAATGGGCCCAGCACCGAGATGTCAAGTACTGGGATCCTTCGTCCCCAGGTTCTCATAGTCAGGGAGCTGGACATCCCAAGATCCTGTGTTTCCTGGCTAGGACCCTGATGCTTAACCTCCAAAACTCCCTTTCCTAAGCCTCTGGTCCATACTGGTGAATCCCCTGCCACAAAGCCCCAGACAACTAGGCAGTCCCCACCCTGTGTCACCCATCTCCCTGCCTTGGGAAACCTTCATGAGGGAGTTGCACATCTGCTCTGTGTTCAGCTGCAGGTAGTTTCCAATGAAGGGCAATGGGGTGGGTCCCGGAGGCAGCTTCCCCCTGCTCTTCCTCTGCTGCCAGACAGACATCAAGACCATCACAGTCAGGCAGGCCAGCAAGGCCACCAGAAGCAGCCCTGAGACCACCATGGTGGCAGTGGGATGATAGATGGTGATGACTGGGGTGGTTTGCCTTTATATTGCCTGATAAAGAGGGGTGGACTTTGGCTGATTACATAATCACCTCATTTCACCTCCCCACTACACCCCCCACCATGAATCCCGCCTAGCTTGGGACACAGTCAGCAAGGGAGGAGGAGGGGGACCCCAGGGCAGTTGAACAGAGAGGGCGCCTCCAGACTAAATCTGTGGTACTTCAGGAGGGGTGCCCCAGGGCTGTGGATTTAGGAGGGGGCAACAGATAAACTGTAGAACGGAGGAGTTTGGAATATTTGCATAGGGGAGCACTTGGGCTTTGGATTTGGGGTCTGAGACTGAGAATGCACCCCAAAGTTGTGGATTTGGGGGTTCCAGGGGAGAGGAATCCAAAGGTCTGGGTTTTATTAGGGTGAGACAAAAGTGTGGCTGTGCATTTGGGGGTCTTCTGGTGAGGAGGATGCAGGGTTAAGGGTCTCAGGAAAGGGGATTCCAGACATATGGACTTGAGAGTCTTCGGGCTGGGAAGACCCAGGCTGTGGGTGTGGAGTTTCTGGGAGGAGGAGTGTGTAGCAAGCCCAGCAGCTCCTCCCAGAAAGCCCAGGGGCTGACGATTTTACTTTGGCCCAGAGCTGTCTCTTGATGCCCAGAATCCTCATTGGAACCTCAGAGTGAGGCCAGGATGGGTGCCATAGAACCTCCACTGCCCATCTCTGGTTGGGAAAGGGGTGGAAGACCGGATCCGTATTTCAGAGGAACTTTCCCCACACTTGGAGGAGAGTACCTCAAGTTATCAGCTGGCAGAGGGATTGGCCAGGTCTGGAGAAATAGTAATAACAACCCCCAAATGGTGGGAAAATCTCAAGTGTCCCAAGGGTTGTAATTTACAAAGACCTCCACTTTCTAACCCAGATCCTTAGGGAGACCCACTAGATTGATTGCATCATTCCTATGAATATTATTATTGTTATTTATGTTTCTCATTTTATATAAGGGTCTACAGAGGACAGAAAACAGACCGTGGGCTGGGGACATGCGTGAGTGGCCCTGAATTCCCGTCTCTCCTCCTCTGCATCCTTAGTTCCACTTTGTGGATTTGGTTTTCCTGCCAGTGGAAAGGGAGTATTTAGGAAGAGAAGATCATATTTGAGGGTAAGTTAAATCTCCTTTAAGGGTGATTCCTGCTTTGTCAGGGGCTACTACTATTAGCCGGCAGAGGGAACAGTCGCAGAAGAGATTGGGGTAAACTCCAGTGTTAGGCACAGAGGCAGATCCTGGGGTGGGTGGTAGTGGAGAAGGGATGAGTAGCCTCCTGTCCTTCCCTCAGGGAAATTCTTCCTTAGTAAACAGGACAGTTAGCCTTTGGTGAGCAGGTCGCATATGGGAAGATCAAGTCTAGGTGTGTACGACCTGGTCGAATCTTTGTAACAATGAGGTTGGTTCATCATCATCCTCATTTTGAAGATGAGCAGATCTAGACTCCATAAATCCTCTTGAGTGAGGTCACACAGGGAGTAAGTGAGGGAGCTGGGATATGAACTGTCTCCTCGTCCGCCTGCAGTGACTGGCCTAGATCACCCTGGGAGTCAAGTGCAGGCCAGGCTTAGCAGGAGGTGAGTGCTGAGACTGGCATCAGCAGTGGACACATGGATGACACTGGTGGGTTCTGATATCTGCATCAAGTATGGCCCGAGAGGGAGAGGCATCGTGTTGGCTTTGGGACTGCCCCCAGGTGTACGCGAGGATGGGAAACAAGTTGGCACTGAACTTGATAGCAGGAGAATATTAAAGTCATGTTTGGTACCAAGAGGGCTCTGTGTGTTGTCTCAGGTGTCACTGAGGGCATAAGAGTGTCCTGCTTCAGGAGGGCATAAGAGTGGCACCATATAGGGTCTGAGGTTGGTCCCAGTGGGCTCTGACAGGAGCATGAGGCAGGTGCTGATATTGGTCCTGTGTGGGCCTGAGATGAGCCTCAGCCAGACCCTGAGAGGGGCCCCAGATGGCCACAGGACAGGCTCTGATGTTTGGAGCTTCCAGGGTTGCACCTGTCCTCTGGGTCACCAACTTTGGACAAGGGGAGGTGGGTGAGGTTGGCACCCCAGGACTGACATCTTGCTCAAAGTGTTCTGGGATGCTGAGCTCTGAGACCTGTGTGGAGGGAGCAAAGTTCAGAGAACAAAGCGGACAGAGGAAAGTTGTTTGTTGATTTTGTAGGGGAAGAGGTGGGAAGGAGGATTGGCACCATCTGGGCAGGTATCAATCCCTCTAATCCTGGTCACCAGCCTGCACTTGGGCCTGGCCCCTCCTTTTCCTTCTTGTTTCTTAAAAAGGTGGGAGACAGACATTTGAGGAGTTTGTTTCTCAGTGAGGTTGGCACTAGGAAGGGCTCTGAGTGGTCAGCAGGCTGCCATGACCTGGCCACGGAGGGGTGAGGAGAGACAGGCTGGGAGAACTTCAGTATTTGTGGACATGGAGGTCAATCGATGTTGGACTTATTGATTACCCTGGAGCATGGAGTGAGAGAATGGTGTCTGAAATCATGTGGGGCGGACTTGTCCCATTGGGCAGTGACATGGGTACAGGCTTTCAGAGTGAGTTAGTGTTGAACCCAGGAAGATCCCTTTTCTTTGCTGGGCCTCAGTTTTCCTTCTGGACAGATGGTACAATGATTAAGGCCTGGATTGGAATCCTAACCTTATCCTTTCTTTGTTGTGTGGCTTTGAACAGTTGACTTTATCTCTGTGAGCCTTATGGAGCCAAGAACAGCTCCTAACTCTTTGGCTATTTAGGGGAGAAGTATATGTGTTGATGCAGATGACGTACATGGCAGTAAGTGTTCAATGAATAGTAGTTGTTCTCTTTAATCTGTAGGATGAAATGGATGGATGAGATGTTCCCTAAGCACCTTCCTTGCTTTTACATTCTCTAGTCTAAAGCTCTCAAATCTTTTCCTTTGGGAAGGAGGAAAGGGACAGAGTCTTTGGGAACCTCTTTCCCCATGTCTTCCTCAGCACAGCCAAGATTTACCCCATGGAGCTGTGAATAGGAAATTAATCCTTCATGGCCTCCTGGAGCGTGGTGCTGAGTTCGGCAGTATCTGCAGAAGGACAGGCCAGCATTAGACTGTCAGGTTATTCTGGTTGGCCCTGGAGCCCTGCACAGGGCTTTGCCCACCTGTCTGTCTACCCTTGTCTTGGATCCCGTCTTTCTATCTTTCTCTTTCTCCTTCCCTGCAAATCAGTGTTCCCCTCAATCACCCTGTGTGCTCCTGCATCTTTGTATTTTGTGCCATTTTGTCCAGTGGGTTCTCCTGGATGCCTCTGCCATGTTTATCCTCATTTATACAACTGTCCGTGTGTCATTCTGGGTGCATGCTTGTCGTGTCTGTGTGCATGTATGTTTCAGTATGTCCATGTTGATACATGAATTTATGTGTGTGGGTTTGTGTATGTTTGTGCTTGATAATGGGTATCCATTCCAACTTATGTCTACATATGCACGTGTGTGTGTGCCTGACAGGGTGTGCCACTGTTTCTCAATGCTTGCCAATCTTTTTGTCTGTCTCTGCATACAGCATGTGTGCACACATGATTTAGGGGTGTCTATGATGTGCATTTCTGTGTAAAAAAAGATGTATACTGCATATTCATATTTGTATGTACACATTCACAACTGGGTGACTATATATAAGTATGTGGATGTTTTCATGTGTGCATTCTGGTGTCTGTATGCAGGCTTGTGGGCCATGTTGCATACATGTGAACATCTGATATTTTCCTGTGCTCATCTGTGTTTGGATTAAAGCAGTCCTAGCCCAGCTCCATGTGTCTGCTTGAAAAAGCCCCAGAATCGTGGGAAGATTTTATGAGCATAATCTTATTTAAACTCACTGCAAGACTGTGAGGTTGGATTTATAATCTCCATTTTACAAATGAGTTAGGTAAGGCCCCCAAGTGACTTGCTTCTGCATTTCATAGCTAATGAGGGTAGAGTCTTAGTATGGTTTTGTATGACTGTAAATTCTTTTCTTTCTTTTCTTTCTTTCTTTCTTTCTTTCTTTCTTTCTTTCTCTTTCTTTCTTTCTTTCCTTTCTTTTCTTTCTTCTTTCTTTCTTTCTTTCTTTCTCTCTCTCTTCTTTTCTTTCTTTCTTTCATTCATTCTTTCTTCTTTCTTTCTTTTTTCTTTCTTTCTTTTTTTCTTGTTGAGACGCAATTTTGCTCTTTTGCTCTCGTTGGTCAGGCTGGAGTGCAATGGCGCAAACTCGGCTCACTGCAACCTCTGTCTCCTGGGTTCAAGTGATTCTGCAGCCTCAGCCTCCCGAGTAACTGGGATTACAGCCACCACACCCAGCTAATTTTTGTATTTTTAGTAGAGACGGGGTTTCACCATGTTTGTCAGGCTGGTCTCAAACTCCTAACCTCAGGTGATCCGCCCACCTCGACCTCCCAAAGTGCTGGGATTACAGGTGTGAGCTACCATGCCTGGCTGTGAATGTAAATTTCATGCTGTTAATCAACACTTTGGACTGCCAGGCTCCACCTGTTTTTCTTTATGAAACATTAGAAAAACTGCTTGTAATTGCTTGTGTTTCTTCAAATACTTTCATGTAAACATGTACAAAAGGTTTCAAAATGTTCGAAAAAAAGTCTTTTAATAGGAGGGAGACTTGACTTTCTATAGTGTTTGTACTCTTTGGAACCTTAACCAAAGACCTCGTTGGCCAGTATCTCCCTCAGGCCATTGGCAATGAAGTAGTGGGGGAGTTGGGGTAGTAGGGGTTGTGGTCAGAGAGTGAAATGTCTGTGTTTCACATTTCAAAGTGATGACAAGGATTAGGGTGGGGCTGTGGGAATGTTGGCTGAAGTAGAGTGAGGAAGGTCAAAGAAGAGAAGAAAGTCAAGATTCTTTTTTTCTGAGTATTTGGACAGCTCACATCCATGGCCATGAAGTTCCTCCCTACCAGGAAAATGGCAAGACTTAGGAGTCCAGAGATGGGAAAGAAGTTGGATAGATGACAGGGATGAACAGCCTTTTTTTTTTTTTTTAGATGGAGTCTTGCTCTGTCACCCAAGCTGAGTGCAATGGCACGATCTCGGCCCACTGCAAACTCCGCTTCCTGGGTTCGAGCAATTCTCGTGCCTCAGCCTCCTGAGCAGCTGGATTACAGGCACCCACCATCATGCCTGGTTTATTTTTGTACTTTTGTAGAGATGGTGTTTCGTCATGTTGGCCAGGCTGGTCTTGAACGCCTGACCGCAGGTGATCTGCCCGCCTCAGCCACCCAAAGTGTTGGGGTTGGGATTACAGGGATGACCACCGTGCCTGAACAACTCTTTTTTTTTTTTTTCAAGAGGACAAAGATGTCAGCTGCCAAGTGCACTGATGAAGAGTTTCCTCTGGTAATGGTTAAGTAACTTCTATTGGAGTAAGCATCCCATGAATAAACACTATTAACTCTAAAGAAAACATTTTTAACAACCCAATTCCCTGAAATCACTGGGGAGTGAAAAAAAAAGCATTAAAATCCTTTAAAATGCAGACCACTTCTTGACTGGGAGGGTAGGTAAATAACAATACCTAAGGGAACTAAATTTTCTTTTTAACATGCTGTGTCTCTTTAAATGTAGAAAGGTGATCAAGATGGCTGACCAGACGCGGGTAGTATGGATTCTTCGTGGAGAGAAACTCCATTTTAAACAGATTATCTAGGAGAGAGTGCTTGGATTCATCAGAGAAGAGAAGGGATTCAACAGAGAAGACATAGGAAGCTCTGGTGCTGCCTGCCCTCTCTGGTCACAAGCCACAGCTGGCACAATTGCAAGAGTTTAATGTTGGGCTCTGTCCCCCTTTTTGCCAAGTGTGAGGTGATGCCACCCAGATGGGGGAGGGACAGGGGAGAACAAGTTCTCCTAAGCACACTTAGGACAATACCACCACACCTGCTACAGGATGCTGTGGGACTGGGGAGTAGCCCACCCAACCCATTGTATCTACCAGAAACACCAACATGGACTGCCTGGGTCCTAGTGGATTGCTCCACCACCGCTACTGCCGTCAACCTCAAGTCTATCAGAATTTCTCCCTCCTGTCGGCCTCCTCTTCATTTGACCTTATAAAATTCTAGAAGCTTCTGTAGTTAATATATAAGCCAGAAAGGAACTCCTAAGCTTGTCTGTGGAGTCCCACCCAAAGTTTCACCCCAACTGACTTACTGCCCATGAGCGGTTTCCCGTCTACCCACCTCCACCCTTTCCATCTCTTCCACACTCCCCCATCTGACAACCTGGACAGACTTGAGAAAACCCCGTGGTTTATTTGCAAAGTGCTCCCCCAGGAAGGACAGAGGCCAGGGCCTAGGAGAGAGGCGGCCCTGGGAGATGGGAATGGCCCCAGACCCAGAGTAACAAAAGGTCACTGGGAACAATGAGGAGTGAGAAGGCTGAGGGCGCCATGGTCCTCATTCCAGCCACCTTCCATTCTGCTGTCGCTCTTAAAAGACATGTTGTTCTGTTTGTTGTTTGATTTCTGTGGTTGGTGAGGGAAGGTGTGCCATGCATTTGCACTGGAAGAGTCCCTGCTAACTCTTCAGAGGTTACAAGGAGCACAAAGCTGGAGGTGCTGCAGAGGCCAACAGGTTAGCATCTCAGGCTGAGTCCCAGAGCCAGTTTCCCATTGGCCACAGGCTGGCTGGTGTATCCTTGTGATAAAGATATTAAACTTGCAGCACCTCCCTCAGGGAAGGGTGGTGGTCCTGCTGGTGGAATGTGTGGAGGCTGGATTGGCTGATTGATTGATTGATTGATTGATTTTTGAGATGGAGTCTTGCGTTGTTGCCCAGGCTGGAGTGAAGTGGTGGGATCTTGGCTCACTTCACACTCTTCACATTCTGTTTCCTATGTTCAAGTGATTCTCCTGTCTTAGTCTCCTGAGCAGCTGGGACTACAGGTGCGTGCCACCACACCAGGCTAATTTTTGTATTTTTTTAGTTGAGACAGAGTTTCCATATGTTAGTCAGGCTGGTCTCAACCCCCTGACTTGAGGTGATCCACTAGCCTTGGCCTCCCAAAGTGCTGCGATTATAGGCATGAGCCACCATGTCCAGCCTGGAGGCTGGATTTAGACTGGTTCCACTTCAAGAATACTGCTAAGCTTTATCAAAAGGTTGCATTGCAGCATGGGGGATTGAGAGTAGCTGGCAGGCAGAATTGGGGGCATCTTGGGCTCCTTGGGGATGAGAATTTATTCTGAGCCTCAGAAGAAAGTGGGTTATGGAGGAGATAGAGTCTGATGGAGGAGGCCTAGCTCCATTTTGGGAGGGCTGTGGGGGTAGGGGATGCTGATTAGCCACTCATTCATTCATCCATTCATTCCTCAGCAATATTTTGAACACCTGTCATAGGCCACACGCTGTGTTGAGAGTACGGTGATGAGTAAGACAACGGTTTGGCCCTGCACAGAGTTGGCATTGAGGTGAGGGAGGCGTTCTCACCAACGTTCCTTCCAGAAAAATCCCTAGGGACCTGACAACAGAAGAATCACACACAAAATGGCACAGACCACCTCTTGACCTGGGGAGGTCAGGCTTTAGAGATGTTTATTTAATTCTCCGGAATTGAAGGAACATATCAGGGAATCCAAAGCACCAGTGCAGAATCCCACAGCTCAGGGAACCTGGGCCAAGGAGGCTTTTGACAGAGGGAAGCAGTAGGAAGAGGCAGCTGGGAATGAGGATGGGGGAAGACTACAGCCGTGTGTGACTGTGGTCTACAACAGGCACGACCCTCAAAAATAGCGTTCAACGTGAAAGCAACCAGACACAAAAGATCACATATTACGCCTGTAGTATCAGCACTTTGGGACGCTGAGGTGGGTGGATCTCCTGAGGCCAGGAGCTCACGACCAGCCTGGTCAACACGTCCCCACTAAAAGTACAAGAAAATTATCCAAGTGTGGTAGCAGATGCCTGTGATCCCAGCTACTTGGGAGCTGAGGCAGGAGAATCTCTTGAACCTGGAAGGCAAATTTGCAGTGAACCAAAATCGCGCCACAGCACTCCAGGTTGGGAGACAGAGCAAGGCTTAGTTTTTAAAAAAAAAAAAAACAAAATCTAATATTATATGATTCTGTTCATAGGAAAAAATCAGAATCAGTAAGTCCATAGAGACAAAAACCAGATTGTCAGGGGCTGAGATGAAAAGGAGAATGGGGTATGGGGAGTGACAGCTTGAGAGCTATGGGTTTTGTTGGAAGGAGATAATGAAACATTTGGAACTAGACAAATCACCTAACATCAGGAGTTCAAGACCACCTAAAAATACAAAATTTAGCCAGGCATGGTGGAGGGCACCTGTGATCACAGCTACTCCAGAGGCTGAGGCAGGAGAATCTGTTGAACCCAGGATGTGAAGGTTGCAGTGAGCTGAGATGGCGCCACTGAACTCCAACCTGGGTGACAGAGTGAGACTCCCTCTCAGAAAAAAGAAAATGTTTGGAACTAGATGGTGGTGGCTGTACAGCTTTGTGAATGAACCACATGCCACTATGCACACTTTAAAATGGCTAATTTTATGTTATGTGAATTTCATCTTAATTTTAAAAATCATATATGTACATGGCCGAGCACGGTGACTCACACCTGTAATCCCAGCACTTTGGGAGGCCAAGGCAGGTGAATCACTTGAGTTTAGGAGTTCGAGACCAGCCTCGCCAACATGGTGAAACCCCGTCTCTACCAAAAATATAAAAATTAGCTGAGCGTGGTAGCACACGCCTGTAATCCCAGCTACTAGGGAGGCTGAGGCAGGAGAATTGCTTGAACCCTGGGGATGGAAGTTGCAGTAAGCCGAGATTGTGCTACTGCACTCCAGCATGGGTGACAGAGTGAGACTCTGTCTCAAAAAAAAAAAAATACATATATATATATATATATAGAGAGAGAGAGAGAGAGAGAGAGAGAGAGAGAGAGAGACAGAAAGAGTATATATTATAATTTTCAATAATCTCACTCCTCCACTCACTTGCAATGTGACCTCAGACAACTGGTGCCATGGAGGGGAAGGAAGCTGGCTTGCTGCAGGTCTCTCAGAGGCAGGAAGTTGAGGGGAGTCAGAGCCACTGTCTACAGAGGTGGGGACACTGAATGACCCTGGAATCCTTTGACCCCTTCCCTCAGCCCCTTCAGCGGGGCAGGAAGCGGATCTGGTACGTTGGGGGTATTTTGCCCACACCACTCTCCTGAGGTGTCAGGTCAATGTCTTCAGGAGCCACAGGGCTGGCCACGAAGTTCTGGAGGATGGTGGTGAAGAAGAGGAACAATTCGTTGTGGGCGATGCCTTCACCAAGACAAATGCGCTTCCTTGTGGACACAGAAGGTCACCAGCATGGGCACAGGGCAGGTGCATACTCTTTGCTCTCATATGTCCCTAAGCCCAGACACATATGTCCACTGCAACAGATTTGCATAAGACTGGCCTTTTACCTACAATTCAGGGTGGACTTTGAGGAAGCTGCTCTGAAACCAGGTGCAAATCTTTGAGTGGATGTGCCATGTTCATCTCTCTCTCTCTCTCTCTTTTTTTTTTTTTTTTGAGATGGAGTCTCTCTCTGTCACTCAGGCTGGAGGACAGTGGCGCCATCTCAGCTCACTGCAACCTCCGCCTCCCAGGGGTTTAAAAGGATTCTCGTGTCTCAGCCTCCCAAGTAACTGGGATTACAGGTTCCCACCACCATGCCTGGCTAATTTCTTGTATCTTTAGTAGACATGGGGTTTCACCATGTTGGCCAGGCTGGTCTTGAACTCCTGACCTCAGGTAATCCACTCACCTTGGCCTCCCAAAGTGCTACGATTACAGGCATGAGTCACCGCGCCTGGCGCCATGTTCATTTTTCTGGTAGAGGATTTGTAGCTTCTGTTAGAGTTCCAAAGGGTTTCATGACCTCCACAGAGTATAATGACCCACTTCTGGTTGTATGTGTGTGTGTGTGTGTACCTCTACATGTGTGAGTGTGAGCATATTTATGACAACATTCTTAGTGTTCTTCACTTCTCATATGGGGAGAATGGCACCTCTCTCAAAGGGCTCTTGTGAGGTTAAAGGAGACAATTGACAAAATGCTTAGACTAACACTTGGCTTGTACTGAGGAGCCTTAAGGTTTGGTTATCGCCTTGTGTTTGTTCCTGGGGGTATGTGTGGGGTATGTGTTTCTGGCTGTGTGACTGTGTGTGTGTCTCTAGGCTGTCTTCTGGTCTCAGCCTGAGATCCACAGGCTTCAAGAGTTCAGGGGGAAAAAACCCAAGTTGTATATAAATTGTGAATGGGACTGATGCATATGAGTCAGGGAGAGTCTTTTTCTTCCACTGATTCTCAGAAGTGCAAGGAACCCCCCATAGGTTCTAAACCAGAGACTTGGAGAAAAATGAGAATAAGCGGAACCAGAAAAAGCTGAGGCAGAGACAAAGGGAGCCTTTCCCTTCACTTCAGTGTTCATAATCTGCAGACCTTGGAAAGGCCATGTCAAGTGTGAGTTTTCAGGCATTCCCTACGCCTGTCAAGTTGTTGGACAAGTGTGTCTACGTGGACGTGTCTGGAAAAGGGTCCACATCCCTTTGGCACATCCAGAAGGTGGGCGACATGAGCTTAGAAACAGGCAGGTCTCTGGGCTTGTTCTTCTGTAATTATTTGTGTGACCTAATGTTTTCCACAACAGCCTGATGCTTGTTACCTCCCTCCCATCACACTCTCCCCATCTCTGGGGCCGTCTATTTGGATACCTTTTGGAATTTCTTTGGCTGCAGCACCCTTTTGGCTTGGGTTATACTTTTCTTTCTGCCCCTGGCAGCCCTACCCCTGTCTTTTTCTCTGTCTGTGCCTGTCAGACACAGTTTTTCTTCCTTTCCTCTCCTTTTATTTGGCTTTCTTCCATCTTGCTTAACTTCCTATCTCCATCTATTTGAATCTGATTCCCCCCAATCTCTCTTGCTCTGTCCTTTTTTCATCTCCCTCTAAAGATACCTTATTTGTCTTGTTCATTCTTTCTTCCTCTCTTCTTATGTCACTCTGTCTTTTTCCTATCTCTTATCTGTTTCTCTCCTTTCCCTCCTTCCTTCTCCCCTCCTTCTTCCTTTTCCTCCTCCCTCTCCTCTTATTCCTCCACCTCCTCCTTCTCCTTATGTGGCTCTCTCTCTCTGTGTCTCTCTCTCTCTTCCTCTCCGAATACTGTCTGATGTTCACCTGCTGTCTGTCTTTCTGCCACGGTCTCCCCATCTCTATCTCTCAGTGTGTTCCCTCTTTGTCCCTAGCTCTGTTTCTCAGTCTCGTTATCTTTGTTACTTATCTGTCTCTGTCCTTATTTCCCTATATCTCTGCCTCTCTTTAAAGAAAATAGCAGGCTGGTCACAGTGGCTCACGCCTGTAACCCCAGCACTTTGAGAGACTGAGGCAGGCATACCACAGGGTCAGAAGTTCAGGACCCTCCTGGCTAACAGAGTGAAACCCTGTCTCCACTAAAAATACAAAAAATTAGCCAGGCGTGGTGGCAAAAGCCTGTAATCCCAGGTACTGGGGAGGCTGAGGCACAAGAATCACTTCAACCCCGGACGCAGAGGTTGCAGTGAGCTGAGATCACGACACTGCACTCCAGCCTGGGTGACAGAGTGAGAATCCATCTCAAAAAAAAAAAAAAAAGATAGCAAAATTGAGAGAAGACATTGACCCTCAAGCCACCACCCCATGTGTTTCCAACTATCATTGAAGATAAAATGTGGAACGAGGTCACTGTACTGCACAAAACTTCGGGCTGGGCCAGGACCCTGGATCACTGAAGTCACTGATGAAACTCAAGACTGGGGGTTGGTTTCTGGGGCCTTTCATGGATGGTGCATGTTAAATTAAATTTGGCCTAAAGGGGCCTCCCTACATAACAAACTGTAACCTAACTCAATATGTAAACAAACTCCAATGTAACTTGAGAGTATATTCTTGGAACAAGTAACTTTGGCCAATCAGGGCAGCCAAGTTTCAGCCAGTCACAGGCTGCAAGCTGCCCAGACACACTCAGATAAGGCAAATACAGAGCTGTAACCAATCAGGCCGTTTCTGTACCTCAGTTCCTTTCCCTGTGGATAAATACTGCCTGACCACATTGCTGGGTGGAGCTCTCTGAACCTTTACTGGTTCCATGTGCTGCCCAATTCATGAATTGTTTCTTTGCTCAAATAGACTCTGCTAAGTTTAATTTGTCTAAAACTTTTCTCTTAACCAACCAAAGAGTGGAGGATGAGAACTGGGACAAGTCAGAGCATGTCAAGACCTTCTCCACTCCCCAGTGCTAGAGCAGAAATCCAAACTCCTCCCGCAACCCTCAAGGTCCTGCTGAGCTGAGCCCTTTGTCTTATTCCCTTCTGCAGTCTACACCCAAGGCTCACCGGACTTCCTATGGTTTCTCAGTGGTACCATTACGTTTCCACCTTTGGCCTTTGCCCTTGCTGTTTCCTTTGCCTGGAACACACTTTGCAATGGTTGATTGACGCTCACCCATGAACATCTCGGCTTGGAAGCCAGTTCCTCTGGTAAGCTTTTCCTTACTGACCCACCACAAGATTAGCTAGTGTTTCCTATTTTGTGCTCCCAAAGCTCCCTTTAGAGCACTTATCACAATTATGTCTAATTATAATAATTGTCCATGTGAGCATGTCCTTAGTGCCAGGCAGTTCTAAGCATGTTGCAGGCATTCATTCATTTCATGAGATGATAATTTTACTGTTATTTGATGAATGTCCATCTTCCCTGTTGGACTTTACATTTCCTGGGGCAGGAACCCTGTCTCTGTGTGACTTGTTTGATGCATTATCTTCAGCCCCCAACACAGCACTGCCCTTAGGGTAGTGCTCAACAGATTTTTTTCTCTTTAAGAAAATGAACTCGCTGAGGTTTAGAGATGTTAAAATACTTGCCCAAGGTCCTGCTTTCCAAGATGTGCCTTTGGGAATGTGATCTTCTTCCTCAAGCCCCCTTACAGGGTTGTAGTGAAGATGGAATGGGATAAGGCAGGTGAAGAAATTGGAATATATTAAGTGCTCAATTAATAAGGATCTGTCATTGTTTTTCTCAAGTTGAGGATAGGACCTGCCCTCTGGTGTCTGGGAAAGAAATTGTGGGTCCAGCTTACCTAAAGAGAACGGGATAAAAGCTTCGTTCTTCTTCAATGCCCCATTGGCATCCAGAAAGTGGTCAGGATTGAAGGTGTCTGGTTTTTCAAAGTAGTGTGGGTCATGGAGAGCAGTACTGAGGAGGGGAAATACTTCCATGTTCTGAGGGAGGATCACAAGATCAAAAGATACTGTCATTCCCTTCCCACCCTCCACACACACACACCACAAAAAAAGAAAAAGAAAAAACAAAAACAAGGGGACTCAATTGAGAAGTTTCAAAAAGGTTGAGTTTGGGAATTAAGAGAATCCAGGATGCCCACAGAGGAAGGATGTGGGGTTCCAGCCGGTCTTACCTTGGGGATGATGTACCCTCGGAAGCTGGTCTGTTGTGTGACAATGTGAGGCACACCCACGGGGAGAAGGTCAGCAAATCTCTGAATCTCATGGATGACTGCCTCTGTGTATGGCATTTTGGCTCGGTCATCAAGCGCTGGAAGGCGATGTGGGCCAATCACCTGTTCAATCTCCTTGTAGACTCTCTCTGCAGAGAAGAGAAGACAAATGAATCTCATTTTAAAGAGGCATTTCAGGCCGGGCATGGTGGCTCATGCCTGTAATCCCAGCATTTTGGGAGACCAAGGCGGGTGGATTGCTTGAAGTCAGGAGTTCAAGATGACCCTGGCCAACATGGCAAAACCCCATCTCTACTAAAAATACAAAAAATTAACCGGGTGTTGTGGCGCACGCCTGTAGTCCTAGCTACTGAGGAGGCTGAGGCAGCAGATTCTCTTGAACCCAGGAGGTGGAGGCTGCAGTGAGCTGAGATTGTGCCATTGCACTCCAGCCTGGGTGACAGAGCAAGACTGCGTCTCAAAAGAAAAAAAATTAAAAACAAATTTTTAAATGAGACCTTTCAGCAGGGACACTACTTTCTATTCAACAATGAAAAACCTATAGTAAAGGGTTAGATCCTTGATACCCCTCAAAGCAATCAGCATGGAGTGAGGGGAGGAGAGAGGAAGCAACAAGAATTCTCACTGCTTGAAATCTAGTGAATATTATGGATCCTCTTCCCACATGCACAGGTACACACGCACACATACACACACACACCACAATTTTGTATAGAACTTCAGATTAAGAACTCCAGGCTACAAACCTCTCAAAACACCCTCTCTAAGATGAGTAGGAAATAAACTAATATTTGTTGTGTGTATATTACAGGTGAGACACTATTCTTGGTCCTCAGGTATATAATAGCGTAATAGAACAATAGATGAATCCATGAACAACTGGATAGATAAATACATCAATCAATCAATCAATCAACAGATCAATTCATGGATGGGGAGATTGATGAATAAATGAACAAACCAATAAATGGATGTAAATATTTACTTATCAATTAATAGAAGAATTGATTACTTAATCACTAATGAATGGTCCATAGACAAATCAGTGAACTCAATTAATGAATAATCACATGAATGGCTAGATTTATGGAAGAACAAGTGAATACGTAAATTAGTGAAGTATGAGTAAATAAAGGAATAAAGGAATGGCTGAATTGAGTGATAAATAGATCAGAGGTGAATAAATGAGTGAATTATTGTGATAAATGAAGGAACGCATGGATGGATTAAGGGTGAATTGAAAGATAGACTGATGCAAGGATAAGGGTGAAACCTAGTTCATAGAAGGATGGATGAATGCATGAATGAATGAATGAAGGAGCCAATGAATCAATGACAAATAGTGCATCGACATATCACTATTTCAGAGGATCAACTTGTGGATCAAGTAATCCAAATAATGAATGACAGTATATGTCTTTGGATGAATCATAGATGAAAGAATCAGTGAGTATATATTCTTTAATTCATGAATTAAAGAATGAATAGATGAAAAGATAATTAGATGAATGGATCAATTTTAAAGTGATGGCACAGAAAGTCAAATATTGCATGTTCTTACTCATAAGTGAGTGCTACAAAATGTGTACACATGGACACAGAGAGAGGAATGATAGACAGTGAAGACTCAGAAGAGTGAGGGAGCAGAAGGGGGTGAATGATGAGAAATTACTTAATGGGTACAATGTACATTGTTCAGGTGATAAATACCCTAACAGCCATAACTTGACCACTACAAAACTTGGGCATGTAACAGAACTGCATATGTACCCCTTAAATTTGTACATCATGAGGTCAGGAGATCGAGACCATCTGGGCGAACACAGTGAAACCCCGTCTCTACTACAAATACGAAAGATTAGCTGAGTGTGATGGTGGGCATCTGTAGTCCTGGCTACTTGGAAAGCTGAGAAGGGGAGAATGGTGTGAATCCTGGAAGTGGAGCTTGCAGTGAGCCAAGATCATGCCACTGCACTCCAGCCTGGGCAACACAGTGAGACTCTGTCTCAAAAAAAAACCAAAAAAAAAAAAAAAAAAACAAAAAACAAAGAAAAAAACAACTTAGAACAAAAAATCCTTAAGTGATGGAAGAAACCAGCGGGAGAACGTATGGACAGGTTCTTCATGCATCCATGCATCCACCAACAGAATTGGCTTGGTTGGAAGCTAGTCCAAAGCCTGCAGTGCTCCCAGAATAGGAAGCCAGCATCCACTCTCTCATCCAGGTGGTACCCATAGCCCCATTTCTACAGTTCGGAAGGAGGTCAGAAGACCCCCTTGATTGGCCATCCCTTGCCCACCTGCGACATGAGGATATTTGAGCATGAGCAGGAAGCCGTAGCGGAGAGTGGTGCTGGTGGTCTCAGTGCCAGCAAAGAAGAGCGAGAGCGTGTTGAAGATGAGGTTCCGGTGGCTGAATTCGCTGTGTGGGTTGGATTTCTCCTGCGTCCACAGTAGGGAGGGGAGAGGAGGGTCAGGGGAGGCTGTAGCCTTGCTGGGTACACGCCCGTCTCCCTGGCTGCCCTCTGTTTGCCTAAAGGTCTTTGACACTATCTGGCTCAGTGTGCTTTTCTCTGTCCTCTACATGTCCAGCCGCGTATCTCTAACTCATCTCTCTCAGCCTCTCTTTACTCTGCCTGCTCTGTTTCTATCTCTCTCCACATCTTTTTGATGTGTTTCTCTCTTTTTGTCTCCCAGTCTCTTTCTGCCTCTGAGTCTTTTCTTCTGTTGCTGTATTTTTGTCCCTTACCCTGAATTCCTTCCTCAGCCAATCTTCTCTCTCTTTCTCTCTCTCTGTCCCTCTCTCTCTCTCCCCACCTCCCCTCTCTCTCTATCTCAGTTCCTCCTCCCTATTTTCTCCTTCCTTTCACCTCATCTTTCTTTCCTTCCTCATCTCCTCTCCTCCCTTTCACTATTCTCCCCTCCCTAGTCTTTGTTCTTCCCTCCCCCTCTTCCCCTTCCCTACCACTTTTCTCTCCCTCTTCTCACCTCTCCGCTTTGCCCTCCCCCTCCTCCCCTCCCTTTTCCCTCTCCCAGACCACACTTTTTCCATTTGGAGCAGGAAGCTGTCGATGAGGTCCTGGGGGGCGCTGGGGTCCAGGGTTTCACGGTGCTTCTCCACACTGTGGCCAATAAAAGCATTGATTTCCTGCAGGTTTTTGTAGATTTGCCTGTGTACCCCAGGAAAGTATTTCAAGAAGCCAGACAAGAGCTCAAACAGCTACAAGAAAGAAGGGGTGGTGAGGTTTGCCTAGGGCTGAGTGAGCAGGTCACAGGGAGAGGGCCCTTCCTGGGCCCCAATACCTCCATGGGAACCCCCCTTCCCCACTCTCCTCTGCCTCTGAACCCCTCACTCACTGACTCTATGTCTCATTTGATCTGTTATTCTCACATTTACCTCTTTCTGCATCTTCCTCCCTCATCCTTCTGTCTTTTTCTTGGCCTCTGCCCCATCTCCCTGCCTCTCTCCTTTCTATCTCTTTGTCTCTGTCTCGCTTCCTTTCTGTGCCACTCATTGTCTACCTCAGCGTGTTTATTTGTCTTTCTCATACTTCTCTCTCCCTCTTCCCACCTCTCCTCATCTCCCTTGCTGTGTCGGACATTGATAAAATGATTCTTACACAAGATAAGCCTGTTGACACTTTAGGACTATGTATTTTGGAGCATATCTCTATTACTTTGATGAAGAATGGAATGCCTAATTTATTGCAAATAATTGCAAAAATGCAAACGTATATACTGAGATGTAAAATTCCTTCTTAATCTCTCCTTCTAGAGATGACCATTGTTAACTGTCTGGTGGGTCTCCTTCCAGACTTTTCTCTGTGGTTCTCAATGGGAGGAGAACATTAGAATTATTGGTCGGGCTTGTTACAAATAATCACTTTGGGCCCCATCCCAGACTTTCCAGATCAGACCGTCTGGAAAGTAGGGTCCTGAAAATCCATAACTGTGACAATCCCACATGTGAATCCAACATACACCCTTAGTTAATAGATGTAGCTATGTTGACCAGCCTGGCCAACATGGTGAAACCCCATCTCTATTAAAAATACAAGAAAATAGCCAGGTGTGGTGGAGCTCGCCTGCAGTCCCAGCTACTTGTGAGGTTGAGGCACGAGAATTGCTTGAACGAGGGAGGTGGAGGTGGCAGTGAGCCGAGATCACAGTACTGTACTCCAGCCTGGGCAACAGAGCAAGATACTGTCTCAAAACAACAAACCAACAAACTACTGCTATGCATACTGTTCTGCAGCTTGATATTCTTAAATTTAATATGTAATAGGCACATTTCCATGTTAATAAGGAGACTTTTTAGTATTTTAAAATAACAGAAGGTTACCTTTATAATCTGGGTAATGTTTTTTTTTAAAAAAAAACAAAAACAAAACAACAACAACAACAAAAAAAAAACAGGTAGAAGGAGAAATGGGAGAAAATGAAGAAATCCTTACTGTCATGCATCCTTGATTTTCTTCAGGTGAGGAGCTTTACCAAAGACAGAGAAGCAAGGATACAGAAGAACGAGGAGCAGGCTGGGCACGGTGGCTCACGCCTGTAATTCCAGCACTTTGGGAGGCCAAGACGGGCAGATCACTTGAGGTCAGTAATTCGAGATGAGCCTGGCCAACACGGTGAAATCCCGTCTCTACTAAAAACACAAAACAATTAGCTGGGCGTGGTGACAGGCCTGTAATCCCAGCTACTCAGGAGGCTGAGGCAGGGGAATTGCTTCAACCAGGGAGGTGGAGGTTACAGTGAGCTGAGATTGCACCACTGCACTCCAGCCTGGACCACAGAGTGAGACTCCATTTCAAAAAAAAAAAAAAAATTAGCCAGATGTGGTGGCACATGCCTGCAGTCCCAGCTACTTGGGAGGCTGAGGCAGGAGAATCACTTGAACCTGGGAGGTGGAGGTTGTAGTAAGCAAGATGGCACCACTGCACCCCAGCCTGGATGAGAGAGTGAGACTCTGTCTAAAAAAGTAATAATAATAACAAAAATGACATCCAGGAGCAGAAGAGTAGAGATGAAGCCCAAAGCCTGATTCGTTCTCTCTCTCCCTCTCTTTCACACTCATTCTCATCAACTCTCTCTCTCAGGATCTCTTGATCTCTGTCCTTCTTTGTCTTGTTTTTGCTCATCTTCCTTCTCTCAGTCTCTCTCTGACTCTATTTCTGCCTCCACATCATGCCCCATTCTCTCTCTCACTGTCTCTATCCCTGCCTCACCATCTCCCCTCCCTCCAGGTCTCCATGTCCCTGACTCTCCACGTGGTCTCTGCCTTTCTTCCAGCGATAAGCTGCATTTCTGGGCCCCCAAGACAGGTCATCCTTTTCTTGTGTGTCCTGGATGTTCACCTCGCCCCTACCCTCCCTCTCCTTCTCCCTCTCTCTGACCTGGCCGAATATAGAACTGGTGAGTGAGAAAGTATCGTAGAACAAGTTCAGCATCTTCAGGAACTCTTGATCTTGGTAGTGGAAGCGTTTTCCAAAGACAATGGAGCAGATGATGTTGGCGGTAATGGAATGGAAGAAAAAGGTGGGGTCCACGAGGGCTCCTAGGAAGAAGCAGCAGGTCAAGGACACAGACTGAAGGACCTGGGGAACATCAGGCTGTCACCCATCTCTGTGTGATTGTCTGCCATCACTCAGTAATGATAAACATAAAAATAACCATAACAGCTAATTATATACCAGCATTTCACACATCATTCCATTGAATTCTCACTACAACAATGTGAGGCAGATGCAATTTGATTATTAGCTCCAAATTATAGATGGGCAGACAGAGAGGTTGGGTAATGTGACCAAAGTTGCACAGCTAGTCATTACTGAGGTTAGGATTTAGACCCAGGCAACCGAGCTATGGAGTCCATGCAGCCGGTTCTCACTCTACACCTCCTCTCAGGCCCCACCTCTGACTCTGGGAGTGAATACAGTTAAATCCCAGGAGTAGGGGCTGGGAGGAGTAGGTGTTCAATCAATTGCTTGAATAAATTACAAAGCCCTGGGTGGGCACAGGGGCTTATACCTCTAATCCCAGCACTCTGGGAGCCTGAGGTAAAAGGATCAGGAATTCAAGACCAGCCTGGGCAACATACGGAGACCATGTCTCTATAAAAAATAAATAAAAAAATGTAGCCAGACATGGTGGCACATGCCTGTCATCCCAATTGAAGGAGTCCAAGGGGCTGAAGTGGGAGGATCACTTGGGCCCAGGAGTTTGAGGCTGCAGTGAGCTGTGATGGTGCCACTGCACTCCAACCTGGGTAACAGAGTGAGACCCCGTCTCTAATTTAAAAAAAATAAAAAACCATCTTTCTACCCCTACCTATTTACTCCCCATTCATCTCTTCTTTTCACATATAGGGCTCTCAAGTCTTCTGGGAATTGTTCTGCACTTGTTAATTGATACCTGTATACACCAGGCTCAGCCCTGGCTCCAGCTGGAGGGTGATCTGTGAACGTCCAAGAACATCAGGTTGGCGCAGCCTCTCTCTGAGTTTCACTTGCCTGTCTTCTCTCATTCCTCTGCAGACCTTTTCCTGAGCCTTGTCTGTCTGTCTAATTTTCTCTGCCTCAGTTTCTCTTTGCCTTTGTTTCTTTCTGTCTCTCTGTGTGTATATTTGTCTCCCTCCTACTTTTTTTTTTTTGGAGACAGAGTCTCACTCTGTCATGTAGGCTGGAGTGCAGTAGTGGGATCTCAGCTCACTGCAACTTCTATTTCCCGGGCTCAAGCAATTCTTCTGTCTCAGCCTCCTGAGTAGCTGGGATTACAGGCACATGCTACCAAGCCTGACTAATTTTTGGATTTTTAGTAGAGACGGGGTTTCACCATGTTGGACAGGCTGGTCTTGAACTCCTGACCTCAAGTGATCCACCCACCTCAGACTCCCAAAGTGCTGGGATTACAGGCATGAGCAGCCACCGTGCCCAGCCTATATTTCTCTGCATTTTGGTCCCTCCATCTGTCTGTTTCCTCCTGCCTGTGTCACTCTGTTTCTTCCTGTCCTTCTCTTCAGTCTTCTTGTCCCTGTTTTCCTATAGCTCCTGTGTCTCTACCTCCCCACACAGCCTCTACATTTATGTCCCATAGTCTCTTGAGAAATTTTGATAAGAGAGATGGGAAACACCTGGCATGAATGAGATGGAGGCGCTAGCCACAGACCCGTCACCTGTATTTCCCACAGACACCAAATTATGGAGAACTCAGAAACAACCTAGTGCTTCCTTCATGACCCCTCCAGCTGCACCAGGGCAGAACATCCCACCTGGCCTGTTTGCTCACTGCCAGCTCATCAGCACTGCACCCAGCACAGGGAAAACACAGTTCATTATTTGTTAAATGTCTGTAGTTTTTTCTTTTCTCTCTTTGCTTTCTTTTACATAACTTCTGTTTTTGCCTTCATTAGGTACAACTGATCCACGAAAATATATGTCTTTGAGGGTTTCTTTGTTTGTTTGTTTGTTTGTTTGTTTATCTGAGACAGGATCTTGCTCTGTTGTCCAGGCTGGAGTGCAGTGGCACAATCACAGCTCACTGCAGCCTCAACCTCCTGGGCTCAAGGGATAGCACAGTCCCACCATAGCCTCCTAAATAGCTGGGACTATAGGCACACACCACCATGCCTGGCTCATTTCTTTTCTATATTGTGTAGAGACAGGATCTCATCATGTTGCCCAGGCTGTTCTCTAACTCTTGGCCTCAAGCAATCTTCCCGCCTGAGCTTCCCAAAGTACTGGGATTACAGGTGAGAGTCATCGCATCCAGCCTCTTTGAGCAATTCTTGGACATTATACACCTGGCATCTCTTTCTTTCCCTGGCTCTCTGTGTTTCTCTCCTGCCCATCCCCAACCCTCTCTATTCCCCTGTCTCTCTCCCTCTCTGTCCGTATCCCTCTGTCTGATGGTGTCTCCGGTTTCATCTGTCTCTGTCTCTGCCCACATATACCTCTCTTTCTACTCCCGTGCACCTGCATTTCTCAGTGTTTCGTTGTCTTTCTTTCTTATTCACCTCCCAGGACTCACCCTTGGATTTCCGAAGCTCCTCTATCAGACACCGAGCCTCCTCCTGAATCCGCTCCTCCACACTCCGCTTTCCCATCCCGAAGTCCCTCATGGTGGTCAGAGAGAATCGCCGAAGCACCTTCCAGCGGTTTCCATTGGCAAAGACAACGCCTGGTTGTAGGGAAGGTGTGGGTGGGTTGCACAGGAAGTTGGAAGAAGGCTCTGAGTCCTTCTTCCCCCCATGTCCTCCCTTCCCTGATGCATCCCCCACCCGCCCCCTCCCAGTGCCTCTGAGGCCCTCACCATGTCCCTGGAATACTGGGTCCATGATGGCAATTTTTCCCCGGCCAGAGAAGGCCTCAGCGTTGTCCAACACAGCCTCCAGTATGGCCTCTACTCCACACAGCAGACCACGGGCCTCGGTCCCAGGTGTACTGTGAAGACATCCCCATATTTCTCTCGGAACTGCCAATCACATCCACACCCGGGGTGGCTGTTAGTCAGCATACACCTCATTTGTAAAACCATCAAAATACTTACATAAGAGATTGGTAATTAGCCCCTCCCCAACATCCACCTTCCCAGGCTGCCCTTTCCCCTGCCGGGACCCAGCGACTAAGCGTTAACGGTTAATGGTATCCAAGGGAGAGAATATAGTCATGGGTTCTTAGTTTCTGTTTCCTGTTGGGCCAGTAAAGCCCCTTCCTCATCCTTCTTTTCTGTGTATCAGTAGAGACAGAAACTGAAAACCATGGCCTCTGGCTGCTAAAAGACAAACAAAACAAAACAAAACAACAACAACAAAATAAGGCAGGTTGGACAAGCTTAGGTTAATGGGTGGCCCAGCCAGGGTCTGCTCTGATTGGCTGATGCCCTAAACAGTAGAGATGGTTGGTAAAATACGATGAATATCACTCCCATCCCATACTTCTTACGATCCGTGGTTTTGCTTTTTGCGGTTTCGGTTACCTGCATCTAACCGCAGTCTGCAAATATTAAATGGAAAATTCCAGAAATAAACAATTCATAAGTTTTAAGTTGTGCATCATTCTGAGGAGGAGGATGATGTCTCTCACCATCCACTCTGCCCCACCCAGGACAGGAATCATCCTTTGTCCACCACGTCTGCACTGTGTATACCACCCTCCCTATATAATGTGATTGTAGAGGAAAAAATCAGTATGCATAGGGTTCAGTATTATGTGGGGTTTCAGGTATCCACTGGGGGTCTCAGAACATAGCCCCAGTGGTTAAGGTGGGGTTAGTGTGCAGCCACTTGGGGAACTGCTGGGCAGTATTTCCTGAAGCTGAACAAATGGATACCCAGGAACCCAGCCACTTCACTCCCAGGTACATGCTCAGCAAAAATGTGTACGTGTATTCACCAAAAAATGAACAAAGTAGTCACAGAAGTTTTCTTAATAAAATACTCATCAACATAGATATAGAGAAACAGTGAGGGTTTCACACAATAGAATACTATACAACAATGAAAAAGAACAGACTACAGCTACACTCGATAAGGTGGCTGAAACTCACAGGCATAATGTTGAGTGAAAGCAACTAGACACAAAAGAGTCCATGCATCATAATTTTATGTGTATGAAGTTCAAACACAGGGTCGGGTGCGGTGACTCACATCTGTAATCCCAGCACTTTGAGAGGCCAAGGCAGGCTGATCACGAGGTCAGGAGTTCAAGTCCAACCTGACCAACATGGTGAAACCCTGTCTCTACTAAAAATACAAAAATTAGCCAGGCGTGGTGGCCCTTGCCTGTAGTCCCAGCTACTGAAACAAGAGAACTGTTTGAGCCCAGGGAGGTGGAGGTTGCAGTGAGCCGAGATTGTGCCACTACATTCCAACCTGGGTGACAGCACAAGACTCCATCTCATAAACAAACAAACAAACAAACAAAGAAAAAGAAGTTCAAACACAGATAAAATCAATCCATGATCAAGGTGGTAGGTGGATAGTGACTACAAAAGAATAGGGTGAGGGGTTTTGAGGAACTCTTGCTACTTGGCCTGCATGTCAGTTACATGAGTGTGTTCTGTGTGTGAAAATTCGTTGAGCTGTGCACTTTTTACGGTGATGTTCAACTTCAATAAAAACTTGACAAAAAATCATAAAAATGGTTAACTTTACTTAAAAATGCCCTGCAATGATCTCTGCAAAGCCCCTTCACTGCTCTCTAGGCTTACATGCTTACACCCCTTAACAATTGTTTCAGTGCCCCACAAGCCAGGGTAACCCCACTAAAACGTAAAATAATTAATATCCCTGTGCTCACCAAGGCCTCCAGTACTCCCACTTTGCTGAGAATAAGATCTGAAGTCTCCACAGATGGTTCACATGGTCCTACATGATGTGGCCCCATTACCTCTCTGACTTCTCCTCCCACTCATTCCTCCATGTTGTTCCCTGAGATTTTTCCTGCTTCAGGATTCTTGCAACCACCACTGCCTCCTTCTGGTGCCTTCCACCTGAATCTTTCCTGCTCAGAAACAAAGCAGGAGTCTTTCTTTAACCACTCAACCTAACGTAGTTCTCATCACCTTCTGAAATAACCCCCTGCTTAATCATAGCTCTTGTCCAACTAACATTTCCTTATGTTTATTTTTTGCTTATCTGTGTCCGCCAATGGAATGTCCATGAGCACAGTGACCTCGTATGTCTTGTCCAAGACGCCACATCATCAATTCCTAGAGTATTTCCTGGTACATAGAAAGTGCCCAGTGAATTGTTATTGGATTTGTGAATAAATGAATGAGTGGATCAAGGTAGTTGCCATTTAATGAGCACTTATTATATACTAGCTGTATGCAGTATCCCATTTAATCCTCACAACCACCTTAGGGGCACACATTCTCACTGTCATGATCTTAACTGAGAGAAGAGAAAACTGTGACTCAATGCATAAGAGTTGAATCTGAGACACAAACCCGTATCCCTCTGACTCCAAAAGGAATCTGGAAGCTTATTGAGAAATGGAGAAGCAACAGCACCACCTTCCTCAGCCTTGACACACACTTGCTCATGCCCTCCCTCTTTACCGCACCCCCAAAGAGATGCAATCGTAATAGACGGTCGTGAATACCTAGAAGATCCTTGGAAGGTTTATGAAAGAGTTTTAGGGAGTCTGCGAAGCCTCACAACTTTATGCAAACATGTATGTGCCTATTTGGAAATGGGGGCCACAGCTTTAATCAAACTCTCAGAGGATTTCATCATCCACAAATTGTTAAGCAGCTTTAATCTAGGAGGGCTTTGGAGACAGACCTCCTGCTGGATCTCAGCTTCCTCTTTTCCCAGTTGTGTGCCACTGGACAAGTGCTTTTCCCAGGTTGAGCATCAACATCCCTACTGTTTTTTTGGTTATTGTTGTTGTTGTGTTGTTGTTGTTTTTTGAGACAGAGTTTCACTCTTTTTGCCCAGGATGGAGTGCAATGGCGCAATCTCAGCTCAGTGCAACCTCCCCCTCTCGGGTTCAAGCAATTCTCCTGCCTCAGCCTCCCAAGTAGCTGGGTCAACAGGCACGCGCCACCATGCCCAGCTAGTTTTGTGTTTTTTTTAGTACAGGGGGGGTTTCTCCATGTTGGTCAGTCTGCTCTCTAACTCCCGATGTCAGTTGATTCGCCCCCCTCGGCCTCCCAAAGTGCTGAGATTACAGGCGTGAGCCACCGTGCCCGGCCACCATCCTTACTTCTAAGATGAGGGTAGCACCTCACCTTGTCCACAGGTAGTTGTAAATGACACCTGGAAAATCCCCACGACAACACAGATAATTCCCAGCCACATTACTCTAGTGAGAAAACTAAGTCCATAGATTCACATGATAGTCTTGTGACACGTGGAAAACAATGAAAAGAAAACAATAGGCACTTGGGACCTTCACCTATGTGATGCAGCTCTATTTGGTGGGGAGGGATCCCCAGATCTGCGACCCCCTACCGGGGGCCAGGCAGCACTTTACAGGCCCTGGCTGACTGCCAGTTCTGCTGAGTCAGGCTTGGAGCTTTCACTCACTGACTCCTTCATTTGTTCCCGGACATATATTTACTAAACGCCTACTGTGTACCAGGCACTATGTTCAGCACTGTGCTGAGACCTCACAGGCCTTCCTTGTCTGGAAGTGTGAGGGAGAGCTCAGCCACAGGTTCACAGGTAAATGCGGCACTGTCGAGGACATAGGCTCAGTAAGGAGGGGCAGCTTGTGTATGAGAGCATGTGGTGGGGACCTGGGGCCAGGAAGTCTTCTCAAGGGAGCTATTGCCTGCCTGGATAGCTAAGGAACCCCAATAATGAGGAACAGACACTGTTCTTGCATTGACATTAACCAAGATGATCCAACCACATCCTCAAACAACAACAACAACAGCAAAACAAACTATTTACCCCAAGTCCTCCGTGTGGGAAAATAGAAATCTTTGCTGCAAGAAAGAAGGGGAGAGGGTCAAACATGTCTTTTGAAAACTTATCCCAACACTTTGGGAGGTTGAGGCAGGAGGATTGCTTGAGGCCAGGAGTTCGAGACCAGCCTAGGCATTGCAGTGAGATCCTCTCTCGAACCCATCTCTACAAAAATAAAAATAAATAGTGGAGCATGGTGGCTCATACCTGTAGTCCCAGCTACTCTGGAGGTTAAGGCGGGAGAATCTCCCGACCCCAGAAGTTCAACGCTGCAGTGAGCTATGACTGCGCCATTGCACTCCAGCCTGGGTAACAGACTGAGACCCTGTCTTTAAAACAGTTAAAATGAAAAAATTCTTCAATATCATTCCTGACAAGCCTCCACGTTCTATGAACTAACAAGTTAGCCACAAAGATCCTTTTGAAAACTCAGTTTAGGCAAATACGAATTTCATTGACAGTTTTGCTTGTTTCAGAATTTGTAAAGGATTGGGATATTCAATGACCATACCAGCTCACATAAAGAAAGGGGGCCATGAGATACCAAGAGCTAGAAGGAGCAACAAATTCTGTTAATAGAGGCATGATTAGTGCCCAGGTAGCCTCTGCAGAGCTTGGAAAAAACCCTTAAAGAGAGGGTTCAGTGAATTGTGTAGGATGTCTTTGGCCAGAATTGAAACCTATACACACTTTCCTAAATGTTATCGCTCCTCACACTGCAGATGATATATTTTTAAGAGATAGAGTCTTGCTCTGTCGCCCAGGCTGGAGTGCAGTGATGTCATCATAGCTCACTGCAGCCTCAAACTGCGCGGCTCAAGTGATCCTCCTGACTCAGTCTCCCAAGTAGCTGGGACTACAAGCACATGCCACCATGACTGGCTAAATTTAAACATTTTTTTGTAGAGACAGGGTCTTGTTTTGTTGTCTAGGCTCATTTCTAACTCCTGGCTTCAAGCAATCCTCCCACCTCAGCCTCCCAAAGTGTTGGGAATACAGGTATAAGCCACCACGTCTTTGAGTGTTGACCGGTTGGGTGGTGAGTCACCCAAGCAACATCTTACCTAATTATAAGCCTCCTTGCCTCCCTCCATGGCATTGCCCTGAAAAATCTAAAGGTTCCATCATTTGAGAGTCTATGACCCAATTACCTTGTATCTTCCAGGTAAAGTGCCAGTGTCTAACAATAACCAAAGACCACATGTTTCGACCTAATGTCTAAGATAAACATATATGTATGACAATTATCACATTCATCATGTGTATGTCCATGTATTCTGTCTAAGCAAATACTTTTAAAATTCATAATAGTATTGGCTTATATACTCTGTACTTGGTATCAGTAAAAGACCATTGATCAGAAAAAAAAAAAAAAGCTTTATTAATAGCAAAGGGATAATAAGTCTAAGATTCAGGAGTATGGTCAACATGGGAGGGAGGAGGGGAAGAGGAGGTGGAAGGTATTGTCAGTGTTCTAATTCTCCCATTGGAAAATGGGTTGATTGATTACTAATAATAAGTATATATTTAAACATGAAATCATGCATGGCAAGCAGTGATAAGCCAAGTAAACACTGAGCAAGTGGCAGTTACACATTATAGGGCATTATGTATACTGTTGATAAGCACTCCCTGCCCAGACTCCTTTCCTGCTCTCCCTCTCTCCTCCACTGTCCTGGCACTGACACGGGCTAGTCTTCTCTCTCTCATTGGCACAGCAAAATCTATTTGATTCGTGTCACCATCTCTTTTACCTCATTCTTTCAGTGACAGGCAGGTACCCAAGGATGTAACAGAGGATGGCAGAGAAGAGTGATATTCTATACCTGTGGCTCACACCCAGACACCTCTTCATGCTCACTCACCCCTCCAAGGACAGTGCCCTCATGTTCCAATTCAGAGACAGGGTCTCAATCTGTTACCCAGGCTGGAGTGCAATGGCACCATCAAATTACCTGTGTTAACCTATTTAATAAACCAGTGTTATGTACCTGAAATAGAGAAGCATAAATTGCTACTTATGGTACTAAAATTTGTACTTAAGAGGCTGTAATTCCAATGTGATGCTTGTACTCATGGAGATCCTGGATGGCCACCTGGTCCTTCCTGAGTTCTTAAAATTTCCATCACTAAAAGCTCTGCATTCCATGACTCACCATAGAAGAGATAAAATGATCCAAATTATGAGAAAATATTGATGAGGTGACTCTTGTAAGTTTGCTAAATGGTTTTTAACTAATATTTGGTTTATCAAATCCATAACTCTAGTAAGACAACCAAAACCTCAGGCGATATATTTCTGGCACTTGGTAGACCACTTGAACACTTGAAGATGGAGTTAATTCAACTGCACGTTCATTGCATGTTTTCTGGTTGTATTAAAGGCTTCCTGTGCACAAAGATCAATGCCATAACAGGAGCTAAAAGGTAATTCGAAAGTGTATTTCCTTACTGGGCATTCCTGGGGAACTCTCCAGTGATAGAGGTACTTGCTTCACTAGACAAGTGGTGAAATAGTTAAATAAGGTATGGAAGAAGGATTTAATGAAATCAACTATAACCTAATAGTAATAGCAATAAAAAATTTAAAATCCGCTTAAAATTGCTGCAAAGTGTGACTGCACCTGACACTCAAGTTAAGAGACTATTAACAGCCTATCTTCTCTCTATGGACAGTGGACCTTATCTCTACTCCCCAACTCCACATTTCTCAAAGGTTATTATAGGCCCAGTGAGTTCCTGCATGGCTGCAGGGTCACAAGATCGATAAGTTTAGGTTGCAAGACATGTCTTTCTCAAGATGTAAGAAATGTTAATTAACTGCTTTGTTTCTCACTTCTGTAACTTGCTTCCCGCCTCCCATAGTTCCCGCCTTAAGATGTTTAAAAGGAGGAAAAGCCCTTTGTTTGGGGCTCAGACTTCCTGGATGTGTGTCCGGCTGAACCAGTAATCACCTTAATTTAATAAACTCTGCCGAACTTTTTTCAGGTTCTCCAGTCTTTGATTGTTCTGCAACAGTATTACAAACAAAAGGCATTAGGCAAAGCATGCTGAATTGATTGGAGTCCCTTGGTCAAAGGCATTATTGATTGCTGACAATCAGATCCACTCCTACTGGAAAGACATAGATTGATCTCTTGTAAAATAGTAATAGGAAGGCCTATGCCCCTAATAATAGAATCTCATGCATCTCCCACTCATAAACTCTGATGTGACTCAATAATGCAAGGCTTTAATGCATTATGCCAAAGCACGTTTTGTGCCAGGTAAAAGGAGTCGTTGATGACCCATCAGTCAATGACAGTCAGACCTTTCACGATCTAGAATTTAGTGGTTGGGCCCTTTGGAAATGTCACCAGGGAAACTGTCCTTGAACTCCATTGGAAGGGACCATACCAAGTTCTTCTAAGACTGTCGTTGTACTCCATTGCAAAGGACAGTGCCAAGTTCTTCTCTGTAGCAAAACTTCAGGGTCTAGGATCTTGGATCCACATCTCTCCATTGAAAAGGACCCTTCTAAATTCCTAGAACTGTGTGTCTGTTGGAGACCTTAAGGTAAAGCTGTCCGGGGAAGTTTCTCCCCAGATGCAGTTGGCAATCCTATATGTGGACAGTTTTTCCGAGATTGTGGATTAAGATTTCTCTTCTATCATGAAAGCATTACCTTTTATCTTTTCTTCCCTGTTTTCTTGCTGTCCTGACCCTTTTCCTTTCCTTACAAGAAAATACACAGGACTATAATCTGCGAATGGCTTTAGCAAAGGCTTATACTCTAGCAACAAACAAACAAACAAAAAAACAAGCAATTGTTGAGTTTGTGAGTCAATGTCCCAAAATCAGGAAATAATTTCACTGCTGCCAATGCCTCTTCGTGTTCCCAATGGGAATCACCCTCAAACCCCAACGGAGGAGTGGAAAGCTATATCTTGATATTCCAGACATCATTGCCACTTGCTTTTTTGTACTCACTGGAAATATTTGGTAGTGATTATGTTATTAGTTAGTTAATATAATAACAGTTTGTAATAACATATTATTAACTAAGAACATAATCACTGCCAAATATAGAAAATGTATCTGAATGATGGCTGCAAAAAGGCATATCGTGCTTCCAGGCATCCCGTATGCAGGACCTGGGGACAACCTATATGGGTATGGGTAATTGCGTGTGTAATGTTACTGGATTAAATATAATAAAGTGGCCAGGCGTGGTGGCTCATGCTTGTAATCCCAGCACTTTGGGAGATTGAGATGGGAGGATCACTTGAGGCTAAGAGTTCAAGACCAGCCTGGTCAACATAGCAAGACCCCAACTTTATAATAAATAAATCAATAGGTAAATATAGTAAAGTCTCTTTCCAACTAAATGCGACTATGCACCCTTGCAGCATGCTAGAAAAAGACCACAAAAAAAGTAAGTTTCCCACCTTGTTCAGGAGCTCTACAGACTTATGGGTAAACAAATTTAATTGACCTCTGCTCTGATGCTAGTAGGTGACCCTCTTTTCAAACCCCACAAGGGCCTTCCTTGGTTCTGCTGAGGTTTGTTTACTGTTCTTTCTCCTCACTGGTCCAGAACTTGCTATTTGTCCTAGCTCACTGCTGCTTTCCAAACTGTTTCCCTGAGAGTTCCCTGATACTGCCCATAGTTAAAAGCCAAAACAGTCAATAACTGAAATTACTGCTGAGAAAAGGTTCCAATGGGGTTCCTGGGTGCTCACTCTTGGTAGTATTGGGGGTGACAGTTCTATGGAATCTGAGGCTAATCTATACATTAAAGGACATCTTGAATTTTGTAGCCAGCTGAACCTTCAGGGAGTTCAGATAGGTAGAAGCCACTCTCCAAAAAGGGGATGAGAACATTTGTGTTCAACAATGCAATTTTAGATCTCCTCCTTGCTCATCTTGGAGGCTTGTGTATGGTGTTGAACAAAGCCGAATATTGCTCTTACCTTTCCTGTGAATTCACTAGTACATATAACTTAATTTAAAATGTGGATGACACTGCTGTTTCTCTAGACACTGTCACCAAATACACTAAGGACATTTCTCAGGGGAAAGAGAAGATACGTGTTTACAGGTGCAGCTAACAGTTGGTTTGCAAGCATCCTGAATGGTGATAGCAAATGATATGGTTTAGCTCTATGTCCTAACCCAAATCTCATCTTGAACTGTAATCCCCAGGTGTGGAGGGAAGGACCTGGTAGGAGGTAATTGGATCTTGGGGGTGGTTTCCCCTATGCTGTTCTTGTGATAGTGAGTGAGTTCTCACAAGATCTGATGGTTTTATAAGAGGCTCTTCCCCCTTTGCTCTCTCTCTCTCTCCTGCCACCTTGTGAAGAAGGTACTTGTGAGTCAGTTACATCCCTTTTCTTTATAAATTACCCAGTCTCAGGTAACTCTTTATAACAGTGTGAGAACGGACTAACACAGCAAGCCTGACTATCCCAAGGTTTTCTACTCTTCATGTTTCTTCTGGTGGATCTCTAGGATACTATGATATGTGTTACCAGGCCAACTACAAATGAATACCTCTTTAAATCAAGTTATTTTATAACAAGCTCTGATCCTTAATCACCGTCATGCCCTGAACAAAGTCTATGACCAATCGGACTCTAATACTATTGAACTATGTTTATTCATAGCTTTGAATCATTCGATTTTGATCAGTTTGGTTCATGGAGACTCCTGGTGTGGTACAGAATTCATTTTCTTTGTATTACCCTCCTGAGAGCCATCATAACAGTCTCCCTGATGTGTTGTATTTTCTCAAGAGTCTTGACCAGGTGCGGTGGCTCCTACCTGTAATCCTAGCACTTTGGGAGGCCAAGGCAGGTGGATTGCTTGTGCCCAGGAGTTTGAGAGCAGTCTGGACAACATGGCAAAACCCTGTCTTTACAAAAAATACAAAAAGTAGCTGGGCGTGATGGCATGCACCTGTAGTTTCAGCTACTTGGGAGGCTGAGGCAGGAGGATCGCCTGAGCCTTGGGAGTTCAAGGCTACAGTGAGCCGTGATCATGACACAGCACTCCAGCCTGGGTGACAGAGTGAGACCCTGTCTCAAAAAAAAGAGTCTTTTTTTTTTTTTTGAGACGGAGTCTCGCTCTGTTGCCCGGGCTGGAGTGCAGTGGCCGGATCTCAGCTCACTGCAAGCTCCGCTTCCCGGGTTTATGCCATTCTCCTGCCTCAGCCTCCTGAGTAGCTGGGACTACAGGCACCCGCCACCTCGCCCGGCTAGTTTTTTGTATTTTTTTTTAGTAGAGACGGGGTTTCACCGTGTTAGCCAGGATGGTCTCGATCTCCTGACCTCATGATCCGCCCGTCTCGGCCTCCCAAAGTGCTGGGATTACAGGCTTGAGCCACTGCGCCCGGCCAAAAAAGAGTCTTAAATGCTCATATACTGCCATTCTTTGTACATCCAATGGTCTCATTACAGTATGAATAACAAAAACATGAAGAAAACATAAAGAATCACTCAACTACTTTGATATTGTCCATTGTGAATTCCATACTGAGAGTCCATTATGATGGTGAGAGAAGTAATGTTAATGCCCAAGGTTTTGGTCAATCTCAAAATTTTGAGGCTGATCAAAAGGGGAGAATTGTTTAATTAAATTAAATTTGACCTAAGCTCTCTGTATAGAGTGAACTGTAATCTAACTCAGAAGTGTATTCTTTTTCTTTTCTTTTCTTTTTTTCTTTTTTTGAGATGGCATCTCCCTCTGTCACCCAGGCTGGAATGCAGTGGAAACATCTCGGCTCACTGCAACCTCAGCTTGCTGGATTCAAGTGATTCTCCTGCCTCAGCCTCCTGGGTAGTTGGAATTACAGGCACACACCACCACGCCCAGCTAATTTTTGTATTTTTAGGGAAGACAGAGTTCTCCATGTTGGCCAGGCTGGTCTCGAACTCCTGACCTCAGGTGATCCACCGCCTCGGCCTCCCAAAGTGCTGGGATTAAAGGCATGAGCCACTGTGCCCAGCCCAAATAAATATATTCTTGTGACAAGTAGCCAAGTGTTGGCTAATCAGAGCAGCTGGGCTTTCAGTCCACCACAGGCTGCTAACTGCTCGGATTGTGTCCAAGTAAGGCAAGCTGTGATGTGTGGCCAATCAGGCTGTTTCTGTATGTCACCTCCTTTTTCTGCCTGTAAATACCGCTTGCCCATACTGCCGTGTGGTGTCTCCTGGTTTAGGGAGTTGTCCGATTCATGAGTCACTTCTTTGCTCAAATAAACTCTGCAGAATTTAATTTGACTGATGTTTTTCTCCTAATAATAGCACCCATCATGCTTCACTATGCACCGTACTCACCAACCTGACTCAGGAAGTCTGCCTCAGTCTATTTGGTGAAGGATCCCCGAGTACAGAAGCAAGAAGCAGCCCACCCTCAGACCCCATTCATCTGTGCCTTTCCCTCTGAAAGGATTTGAGTAGGCCTCTTCTGTCCATCTGCAGAAGGTTCCCCAAAAGGGGCAGAGGGTGGGGACCTGGTGGGAGGCGGCCATGGGCTTTAGGGTGGCGCTGAACCAGGAGTAGCAAGAGGCCTGTAAGGAGTGCAAGGAAGAGGAGGAAGCTGAGCTCCATGGTTCCGGTGTGACTGCCCTGCACCCCACTGTAGCCTCTAACTGGGCCTTTTATCCTGAATCTGCCTCTCCACCCAGTTATGAAACTTCATCCATTCCCCACCTCCTTTCTCATTATTGTCCGGGAGCATTAGCTTAGAAAAAGGTGTTAGGGAACCCAGACTTCCTGCCTGGGCAACCCAGCGACCTGATGCCTATCCCTTACCCACTCTCAAGATGTTGGCAGGGATACAGTGGTAGAGATATCAAAGTCCACCTGAGCATGTGAATGTGTGGGTGTGTGGGTATGTATATGTATATTTTTGTAAGCATAGGTGAGCATGCACACTTTTTTACTTAGCTTTGTCTGTTTATGCTTGCATGCATTTGTCCATGCCTGCTTGCATTCATGTATGTGTTTATATGATCTTTATACGTAAAGGGATGTTTCTATTTATGCAAATGTGCTGGGGTGTGTTTCTGTGGTTGAATCTGGGGGTGCTTATGTGTATATCCTTACATGCTTGGAGCTTCCTTGTATTTATACAGCTTCATATATGAAAGTACATTTCATTTGTGTGTTGTGAAGGTGGTGGTAGTGTATGTTCAAAATTAGGAGGCTAGCTGGGCGCGGTGGCTCATGCCTCTAATCCCAGCACTTTGAGAAGCTAAGGTGGGCAGATCACTTGAGATCAGGAGTTCGAGACCAGCCTGGCCAACATAGCAAAACCCCATCTCTACTAAAAACATAAAAATTAGCCAGGCGTGGTGGGGGGCACCTTTAATCCCAGCTACTCGGGAGGCTGAGGCAAGAGAATCACTTGAACCTGGGAGGTGGAGGCTACAGTGAGCTGGGATTATGCCACTGCACTAGCCTGGATGACAGAGCGATATTCCATCTCAAGAAAATAAAATAAAATAAAAATTAAGAAGCTGACAAAAAGAAGGAATTGTTCAATTCAATCAAATTTGGCCCACAGTCTTTGTAGCATAGCAAACTGTAATCCAGCAATATGTGAACCAATTGTGTGTATCTGTGTGTGCTGGCATATTTGTGCTTGTATGTTGCTGCATCTCCTAGACGACCCTCTCTTGGAAGCCTGCAGATGCTTGTGGGGAAAAGAGAAATCAGATTGTTACTGTGTCTACCTAGAAAAGGAAGATATGAGAAACTCCATTTTGATCTGTACTAAGAAAAATTGTTTCTGCTTTGAGATGCTGTTAACCTGTAACTTTAGCCCCAACCCTGTGCTCACAGAAATATGTGCTGTATTGAATCAAGTTTTTAAGGATTTAGGGTTGTGCAGGATGTGCCTTGTTAACAATATGTTTGCAGGCAGTATGCTTGGTAAAAGTCATCGCCATTCTCCATTCTCGATTAACCAGGGACACAATGCACTGTGGAAAGCTGCAGGGACCTCTGCCCAAGAAAGCCTCGATATTGTCCGAGGTTTCCCATGACTGAGACAGCCTGAGATATGGCCTCATGGGAAGGGAAAGACCTGATCGTCCCCCAGTCCAACACCCATAAAGGGTCTGAGCTGAGGAGGAGTAGGGAAAGAGGGAGGCCTCTTTGCAGTTGAGATAAGAGGAAGGCTTCTGTCTTCTGCTCGTCCCTGGGAATGGAATGTCTTGGTGTAAAGCTGACCACTCCTATTCGTTCTATTCTGAGATAGGAGAAAATTGCCATGTGGCTGGAAGCGAGATATGCTGGCAGCAATACTGCTTTGTTACTCTTTGCTAAACTAAGATGTTTGGGTAAAAAGAAACATAAATCTAGCCTAGGAGCACATCCGGGCACAGTACCTTTCCTTGAACTTATTCATAATACAGATTCCTTTGCTCACATGTTTCCCTACTAACCTCCCCATCTGTTTCCCTGCTACATTCCCTTCACTAAGAGAGTAAAAATAATGATCAATAAATACTGAGGGAACTCAGAGGCTGGCGCCGTTGCGGGTTCTTCGTATGCTGAGCGCCAGTTCCCTGGGCCCACTGTTCTTTCTCTATACTTGGTCTCTGTGTATTATTTCTTTTCTCAGTCTCTCAACCCACCTGATGAGAAATACCCACAGTTGTGGAGGGGCTAGCTCCCTTCAATGCTCAGGGTCTATCTCCAGTGTCCCCTCCTTAATCCACCCTTCTGTGACAGCCACAGGTGGAAGTGATGGGCGAAACAGAATGAGAGACAAGAGATGCAGAACTGGTGAGTCTCAGAGGAAGAGGTGGTCAGTTGGAGGGAGACAGAAACTGAGACTGGCAGGTGCAGCGATCAGGTCCCCTTGGTTTCTGATCACTCTAACTAGTGCTGAGGAGTTTCTTCCCTGCCTCTGACCATCTTCGCAGTGCAGGAAATTTCTCTGGCTCTATCTCTCTCTAACTTTGTGTCTCTGTTTTCCCCCTGGAGATCTTGAGCTCCAGGTATGCAGAAACTGGGTCCAGTTTGATTGATGTCTACTGGACTCCCATTTGTCTCTATCTTCACTGTGACCCTGCACCCACACAGCCTCTGACAGGGTCAGTCCAAATTTGCAAAATTTGGGTGTGAATGTGTCCATGTCTGCCTGTCTCATCCTAGGCCTGACTTTTGGCCAGAGGCAACATCTTTCTTGCAATGTTAACCAAACCCTTTGCTGGATCCAAGATCCTGACCCCGAACTTACTTTGACCCAGGAGGAGCAAACAAACAGTCCTGATTTCTAAGAGGTGGATGCTGTACATTCCTGACACTGGAGAGGTGCCAGCATGAACTTTTCTGACCCAAGGACCTGGGTCCTGCTGTGCTGTGTTGTCTGACACTAAGATTGGGTCCTCATTCCAGCCCCAGGGTGAAGCACCAATGGGGAAGCATGAAGTGCTTTACACACAGTAACTCAGTGTTTATCCTGAGTCCAGAAGTTACTTTGACCCAGGAAAGCAGACAAACAGTCCTGATTTTTATGAGGTGGAAGCTGTACATTCCTGACACTGGAGAGGTGCCAGCATGAACTTTTCTGACCCAAGGACCTGGGTCCTGCTGTGCTGTGTTGTCGACACTAAGATTGGGTCCTCATTCCAGCCCCAGGGTGAAGCACCAATGGGGAGGCGTGAAGTGCTTTACACACAGTAACTCGGTGTTTACCCTGAGCCCAGAAGTTACTCTGACCCAGGAGAAGCAGACAAACTGTCCTGATTTTTAAGAGATGGAAGCTGTACTTTCCTGACACTGGAGAGGTGCAAACATGGACTTTTCTGACCCAAGGACCTGGGTCCTGCTGTGCTGTGTCATCTGAGTTTTCCCAACTCTAGTAAGCCTGAGGGTTCTGCAGGAGACCAGGGCTTATCTCAGTCCTTATCTCAACTGCAGAAGACAGACATTTACAGAGTAGCCATTTATAAACCTCTTCCCAGGAAAGCATAGTTTTACCAGGGTATTAATATTAACATTCCTTGCTAGGAAAAGAATTCAGCAATATGTTTCCTACTTGCACATCCGTTTATAGGCCCTCTGCAAGAAGAAAAATATGGCTCTTTTTGCTCGACCTCATGGTTGTCTTCCCTTGTTCCATAAAAATCGCTATTATTCTGTTCTTTTTCAAGGTGCACTGATTTTATATTGTTCAAACACACATGTTTTACAATCAATTTGTGCAGTTAACACAATTATCACAGCAGTTCTGAGGTGACATACATCCTCAATTTATGAAGATAATAGGATTAAGAGATTAAAGTAAAGACAGGCATAAGAAATTATAGAAGTATTATGTGAGAACTGATAATGTTCATATTAATATGAAATCTTCACAATTTATATTCCTCTTCTGCTGCTCCAGCCAGTCCCTCCGTTTAGGGTCCCTGACATCCTATAACATATTTTAATGAATATATATATGCTTGTTAATATGCTGAGCTTCCTTAATTGATTTTCAAACATTAAACCAACCTTGCATCCCTGGTTAAACCCACTTCCATTGTGTTTATCCCATAATACAGTACACTTGTTTTATGTTGTTAGATTTAATTTGCCAAAATTTTGTTTAGTATTTTTAAATCTATGTTCATGAGGGTATTGGTCTGTAGTTCTCCTTTTTGGAATGCCTTTGCCTGGTTTTGAGATCAGTGTGATATTGGCCTCATAGAATGAGATGAAAAATATCATGTCCTGTTAATTTTCTGAGTTTGTATAGACTAGATAATGCTTCATCATAAATGTTTGCTAGAAGTCACTAGTGTAGTCATATGAGTCAAGAGTTTTCTTTGTAGAAAAGTTTTTAACTACAAATTCAATTTTTAAAATAACTATAGGGCTGTTCAGGTTATCTATTTCTCCCTTAGTGAGTTTTTGTGGTTTGTGTCTTCTGAGGAATTCATCCAAATCATCTAAGTTGCCAAATTTTTGCCATAGTTTTCATAATATTCCCTTATTATGATTTATAGAGTCATTATAGAATCTATAATGATTTCAACTCTCTTTCCTGATATTGGTAAATTATGTATTTTCTCTTTTTTCTTTATCGATTTTATTAATCTTCACAAAGAATAAGTTTCTGGTTTCATAGATTTTCCCTGTTGTTTCTGTTTTATATTTCATTGATTTTCTGCTGTTACTTTTAGTATTTTGCTTCTTTTATCACCTTTGGGGTTTATTTTCCTTCCTTTTTTACCAAGTGGAAGCTAATATCATTGATTTGAGGTCTTTCTTCTTTTTAAAGATCGTTTAGTTACTGTAAAATTCCTCCATGAGCTATCTGCACCCAATGTTTATTGTAGCATACTCACCCAGCCAAGATATGCAATCAACCTAAGTGTCTATCAACAGATGAATGAATGGATAAAGAAAATGTGCTATGCATGCACACACGCACACACACACATACAAACACACACACACACACTCTAATACTATTCAGACTTAAGAAGAAAATCCTGTCCTTTGCAACACCAGGGGTAAATCTGGATGACATTACTGATTTGCTTTAATGCGACCCCCAGAACAATGCCAGAGAAAAGGCAAGTAGGCAAGGCAAAAAAAACTTTATTTACAAACCAAATGTGAGGGAGGGGCGAGGTTCACCGGCCTCCCGAGGTAGAGGCCGATGAAGTCGCTCCGGCGTTCTTGGGTGAGGTTCCCGGGTCCCGTGCAGGAGGAGGGGCCGAGGAAGTTCGCTCCAGCGTCCTTGGGGGAGGTTCCTGGGTCCCGTGCAGGAGGAGGGGGCGAGGAAGTTCGCTCCGGTGTCCTCTGGCGAGGTTCCTGGGTCCCATGCAGGAGGAGGGGCCGAGGAAGTTCACTCCGCACACCTGCCGGAGCGGCTTTTATGTCCTGGGCCCGGGAGTGGGCGGGCAGTGGGCGGGACATAGGCGAGTCAGGGGCGGGGCAGTAGGCGTGGCTAGGCGGGTTCCGGTTCTTCTCCTTCCGAGGTCGGGTTGCGCCTGCGCAGTGGACCTGTGTCTTTCCCAGGCACGGGAAAGTTGACGGTGAAGAACCCGGAACTGCACCATCTTGCCTCCGTTCGTCCAAACAGTCCAACCTTTTATTGATAATAGTGATAAGGGGCGGCGTGGTCTGTCTGGCTACTTCCTGCTGTTAAGGGACGTCGTTAAGGTTGGGGTCTATGGTTGGTATTTGGAGGTACGGATGAAGAAGCATCTGGTTGAAGGTGACGCGCGTGATCTCTTGAACTTTGGCTCGGAGAAATTTGATTAAAACAGGAGCGAGACATAAGACAAAATGGAGGATTAGTATGGGAATTAGGAACAGGAGCATCTGCTGTATTACGGGCAGCAGCCATACCGGTGGTCCGGGGGTGAAGGGGGTATTGTAGGTTTTTAATTCTGCTTTAATCCTGTTTAGGGTTTGGATGTTAGTGTCTACTAGGCCTGACTCGTTTACGTAATAGCAGCATTCTTCTCCTAAGAAGAGACATGTTCCTCCTTTTTTGGCAGTAAGTAAATCTAATGCTCTCCTATTTTGTGCTGCTACCTGGGCCACTGAGGTAATTTGACGCCGCAGAGAGGCCAGGCTTTCAGCTGAAGCCTCTATGGCCTCTTGGATTTGAGCTGCTAGAGACTGGGTAGACTGTACCAAGTGGGCAAGTGCCCCAGTTCCAAGCCCTGACACCACTAAGGAGGCGGCCAGGGAGACTCCGATGACTAGGGGAAGGAAGACAGCCCGTTTTTGGAGATCATTAGGAGGAGGGTTAAATTGACGAGTTCAGCTATTTCTGCTTTGCTATATAAGGTTAAACTAGGTACTAGGGACACTGGGACACAAACGGATTGACCAATGGATGTGTGATTAAGGACCTTGAAGAGGGTTTTGTTGCACCAGAAATAACCTCCCATGGGAGCCGTCTGGGTCTTAGCGGGTGGCTGGGTATAGTTACACCAGGAGGTGTTGGGGTAGAGTAGCAGAAAGGAAGGATTGGACTTTCTGGGCTTTGGTATAGTGGGACGTGGAGTAAGAACAGTTTTAGGGAGGTGCCTATGGAGTTAGTTGTAGCCTTGAAAGCCGTAGGTAAAGGGACTGCCACTAAAGGGGCTCTTTCAAGGGCCGCACAGAGGAAACAGTGGGAGAGATTTGTTAGGTTGGCTGCCCGTGTTAGGTTTAACCCTTGACGGACTAGTTTTAACAATGAGAAGGGGTCCTTATTGGAGGAGTGTAATTGATCTTGTAAGGCCTGTTCTTGTGCTTGTATGGCTAAGGTTAAATTCTGTAGGGCTTGTATGTCTTGAGGAAGGGACTTTTGCTGGACAAGTGTTCTTTTTATCAGGAGAGTAGCCATGGGATATGAACTAAGGATTGTGTAGCCTGTGTAGAGTCCACCTTTGACTCCATCTGCCCATCGGGGGTCCCATGGGTCTTTGATATTTAATTGGTATTGAAGGGGGGTTCATTGATTCACAATGGTAAAGAGAGCAGTGGGTTTCTTCTGTCTCAAGGTTGCATAATGGATCTTACAATAAATATAAGGGCATCCTTATTTTTAATCGACAGCCCCGCTGGCGATTAAAAAATTAATTTTCTTACCCGCTACCAGGAGAGTTACCCGCGGCTCGGCGAGGGTGATGGGGGTCCCCGAGTCCCAGCACCTTCAGTCGTCATCCAGATGTAAGAGCTGGAAGGAGCTCACAGGGTCCTGAGAAGGGACATCACGTTGAGGCGCCATGCCCGTTTTCAGGGTGGGGCAGTCAGACTTCCAGTGCCCTTCTTCATGGCATGCTGGACAAGCAGTTGTTGGCAGACGAGGGTTAGGACACTTTTTAGCCCAGTGTCCAGCTACTCCGCACTTGTAGCACGGCCGCACTGGCTCAGATGGTTGGGGACTCTGGGGACATCTATTAGCCCAATGCCCTGGGTTACCGCATTTATAGCAAGCCCCTTTTATTGTCTTTGAGCCTCCGGGGGTTTTGCTCTCCAGTTTTGGGTTACAGCTAGGCTGCAAAGCAGCAACTAAGGCTTGAGTCTGGAGCTGTACCTTCTGCTTTAGGCGGGCCTGTCTTTGGGCCTCAGCTGTTTCCTCCCTTGAATTATAGACCTTGAAGGCCAACTTCACAGATTTCAAGGAATGGAACCTTGGGCCATGCAGTGAGTGTCATAGCTCTATTAGAAGCCATGAGTCATGGAAGAGTACCATGGAACCCAGCGACTAGTGTTCAACTTGATTATGATGAACTCGGGCACTTACCCATGCAGGAACAATGGCGAGCCTTTAGCCCGAATGGGAGTGGCAATGGCCGCCTCACTAGTTCAGAGCACAGCAGACACCCTGCCCGATCCAGAGGAGTGGAAGTCAGCGTTGGGTCTGTGATGGCGGCATTCAGCAGTGGTGGACAGCAAGTGAAAGCTCAGCTTGAGCTGGAACAAACACAGACCAGAAGAGTGTGCAGTTGCAACATTTAATAGAGTGAAAACAGAGCTCCCATACAGTATGAGGGGATTGCCCACTCTCTGCTCAAATGCCTGGGGTTCATATCCTTTGCCCACTTTTTGATGGCGTTGTTTGTTTTTTTCTTGTAAATTTGATTGAGTTCTTTATAGGTTCTGGATATTAGCCCTTTATCACATGAGTAGATTGCAAAATTTTTCTCCCATTCTGTAGGTTGCCTGCTCACTCTGGTGGTAGTTTCTTTTGCTGTGCAGAAGCTCTTTAGTTTAATTAGATCCCATTTGTCAATTTTTGCTTTTGTTGCCATTGCTTTTGGTGTTTTAGACATGAAGTCCTTGCCCATGCCTATGTCCTGAATGGTATTACCTAGGTTTTCTTCTAGAGTTTTTATGGTTTTAGGTCTAACATTTAAGTCTCTAATCCATCTTGAATTAATTTTCATATAAGGAGTAAGGACAGGATGCAGTTTCAGCTTTCTACTTATGGCTAGCCAATTTTCCCAGCACCATTTATTAAATAGGGAATCCTTTCACCATTTCTTGTTTTTGTCAGGTTTGTCAAAGATCAGATGGCTGTAGATGTGTGGTATTATTTCTGAGGGCTCTGTTCTAAGTCATGCTGCTATAAAGACACATGCACACGTATGTTTATTGTGGCACTATTCACAATAGCAAAGTCTTGGAATCAACCCAAATGTCCATCAGTGACAGGCCGGATTAAGAAAATGTGGCACATATACACCATGGAATACTATGCAGCCATAAAAAACGATGAGTTCGTGTCCTTTGTAGGGACATGGATGCAGCTGGAAACCATCATTCTCAGCAAACTGTCGCAAGAATAGAAAACCAAATACCGCATGTTCTCACTCATAGGGGGGAATTGAACAATGAGAACACTTGGACACAGGAAGGGGAGCATCACACACCGGCTCCTATTGTGGGGAGGGGGGAGGGGGAGGGATAGCATTAGGAGATATACCTAATGTAAATGACGAGTTAATGGGTGCAGCACACCAACAAGGCACATGTATACATATGTAACAAACCTGCACATTGTGCACATGTACCCTAGAACTTAAAGTATAATAAAAAAAAAAGTAAAACATAAAATGGCAAAAAAATAAAAAATACTCTTTAAGCAGATTCACCTTAGGTTAACATTTTAACCCATTCCCAGTATGATTTGTTCTATTCTATCAATCAATCATCTATCTATCTTACTCTGTTTCATGCTACTATAACAAAATATTACAGACTAGGTAACTTATTTACTTTTTTGAAATGGAGTTTTGCTCTTGTTGCCCAGACTGGAGTAAAATTGGCACGATCTCGGCTCACTGCAACCTCCGCCTCCAGGGTCCAAGCGATTCTCCTGCCTCAGCCTCCAGAGTAGCTGGGATTACAGGTGCCCACCACCACAGCTCGCTAATTTTTTGTATTTTTAGTAGAGCCAGGGTTTCACCCCATCTCTACTAAAAATACAAAAATTAGCTGAGCATGGTGGTGCAGGCCTGTAATTCCAGCTACTCGGAAGGCTGAGGCAGGAGAATCTCTTGAATTGGGGAGGTGGAGACTGTAGTGAGCCGAGATCACGCCACTACACTACAGCATGGGTGACATAGGAAGACTCCATCTCAGAAAACAAACCTGCCCACCTCAGCCTCCCAAAGTGCTGGGATTACAGGCATGAATCCAGTCTACTTATAAATAAATAAATAAATAATAATCTGGGCTGTGTGCAGTGGCTCACACCTGAAATCCCAGCACTTTGTGGGGCTGAGGAAGGAGGATTGCTTGATCCCAGGAGTTTGAGACCAGCCTGGGCAACATGGCAAGAGGCAGTCCTTACGACAAAATTTTTTAAAACATTAGCCAGATGTGGTGGCACGCCTTAAGGGCAAGAGGAGTGAGACTGGCCTAAAGCCCCCTCTCCCTGCAAGAGGAGAAGAACCCAAACATGGAGTTCTACTTGAAGAACCTGGTGCTGACCTCGCTGAACCTCTTCTTTGCAGGCACCGAGACTGTCAGCACCACCCTGCGCTATGGTTTCCTGCTGTTCATGAAGCACCCAGAGGTGGAGGGAAGGCTGGAGGGGGAGGGAAGTGGAGGTCTATACAAATTCAGAAGGTTAACATTTCTGCATCATCATTTGTTAAGAGTTTTATACATTTGTAAATTTATATTTTTATGTTACTGAACATTTGGCCTTAGAAATTTAAATTCTATACCCTACTGTCCTTACACATTCAAATCTTTTAACTTTAACTTAAATGCTTAAAGTCTTACACTTCAAAACTTTAAATTTCTAAGTTTCTGAAATTCTAAGACTCAGAACTGCAGTTGTAACTCTCTGGCATGTATAAGGTATAAGATTTTAAGTTTCCAAGTTCCTAAATTTTCCAAATTCCTAAAATTTCTAGATTCAAAGTCTGTTTTAAAGCTGTAACAGTTTATACTTTTACAGTTTCTATATCCATCTACAGATAAAAGTAAACCCTATGAAATAATGCTTGTTTTTTTGTTTGTTTGTTTTGTGTTGTTTTGCCCTCAATGTTTGCAGATTGGTTGAAAGTTGCAGGGACTAGAGGTTGGGGAGATGAGAGGGAAGGACCAGTGGAAGAAGAGGAGGTACCTGGTGCATCTTGATGAGAAAGCAGTCAATGAAGTCCCGAGGGTTTTGGGGGTCAAAGGATGCTTCGTTGATCTTGACCCTGGAGGCAATGAAGTCCTTGAGCTCTTCTATCAAGTAGTAGACGCGATTGTGTCTTCCTGGCAAATACTGCATGATTCCAGAGTACATGTCATAGAGCTGTGGGAATAGGTAAGGGGACTTTGTCACTGATGGGCGCCAGGGGCCCACATGGGCTGAGTCTGGAGTTGGACAGCTGGGCTCAAAGTCCAGTGCTGGGTCTAAGAATCAGGTGAGGCCCTTTTGCTTCATGGAACTTGGGTCCTATTGAGACAGTAGTTCCCCCTTCACCTTGGTTCTGCCTTCCACCATTGCAGTTACGTGTGCAGTCAACTGCAGTCTAAAAATACCACATATAGTAAGATATTTTGAGAGAGAAAGAGTAAGTACATTCACATAACTGTTGTTAGAATATATTGTTATAATTGTTCTATTTTATTACTTATGAATGCCAGTCTCTTACTGCACTCAATTTATACATTGAATTTTATCATGATATGTATATATCAGAAAAACTTAGTATCTATAGAATTGGTTACTATCCATGGCTTGAGGCATCCACTGGGGGTCTTGAACATATCCCCCAGCAATGAGGGGGAACTACTGTACTAACCTCCCGGGGGTGTGGGGAGGATCAAGTGGGGTATAGGAAGGTGTTTAGTTAACTGAGGTTGGTGCATGGAAAGAGAGGTGGCTGGGTAGGCACCTGTGCCCAGGGAGTGCTCATCTCAATGAAACTCTCATTGATCAACCTCAGCAGATTCAGGAACTGCTTGTCCTCATAGTCGAAGCAACTTCCAAAGACAACAGAACTGATGACGCTGGAAATGCTGCAGCTCAGCAGGAAAGTGGGGTCGATGGGGACACCTGGGCAGTGGAAATTGTCTATGTTGGAGGTAATAGTCATGAATATGGGGTGTGGAGTCACAGTGATGCATCTGAGTCCCAGCACTACTGCTTAATTGCATGTGTGAGCCACCTCATTTTTGTGTTTTGGGTCTAGATTGGCCAATTGGCAAATTGGCTTGGGAACCATTTCACTGATTCATGAGGATTCAATATCATTATCTGTATAAAATAATTAGCACAAAGCCTGGCATACAGTAAGCACTCAAGAAAACCCAGCTGAGATTAATCATTATTTTTTATTATTATTACTTAAATGTGTTGATGTTAGAGACTTACATATTTGGGTAAAGTGGGATAAGGTACACATTATAAAAGTTCCTGAATTCTGTCTAGCTCTACCGAACATTCCATTTGGGCAATTAAAAAAATCCTTCCCGGCCGGGCGTGGTGGCTCATGCCTGTAACCCCAGCACTTTAGGAGGCCGAGGTGGGCAGATCACGAGGTCAGGAGTTGGAGACCAGCCTGGCCAACATGGTAAAACCCCATCTCTACTAAAAATACGACAATTAGCCAGGGGTGGTGGCAGGTGCCTGTAATCCCAGCTACTCAGGAGGCTGAGGTAGGAGAATGGCTTGAAGCTGGGAGGGGGAGGTTGCAGTGAGCTGAGATCATGCCATTGCACTCCAGCCTGGGCAACAAGAGCAAGATTCTGTCTCAAAACAAAACAAAACAAAATCCTTCCCTTGCCCTTACCTACACCTTCTGTAAAACAAGATCGGTCGATCTGGGAAGAATTTCTCCAGAATAATGCACATATTCACAAATACACAATTTTATGAATAATTTCTGGGGTACATGGGCATTTGAAGCTTTTATATAGACCTGTTAATCACCCATGTAGACTAGGCAAGGAGCCTCGGATGTAGAGAAAATGTGTCTCTATTTCTACCTCTTGTCTATTTTTCTCTGTTTTTTTTTTCAGCCTCTGTGTCTTTTCTCTATAGACCCAGTGTTTCTAGACCTTACTTTTTGGTGGGACTGAACTCTTTTAAAACCACAATGAAATGAGTATAGAGTTTCAGATTTGCAAGATAAAAAAGTTCAAAAGATCTTTTTCACAACATGAATATACTTAACACTACTGAACTGGACACTTAAAATGGTGAATATGGTAAATTTTATGTTATGTATTTTTTTACCACAATACAGATATAAAAATATAATGAAATTTGAGTCTGTCTTCAGGAAAAGTCACAAAGTCACATGTCACCAAAATCTGCATAGGATATCAAGAGCTCACAGACCCCCTGAGATCCACTGATTACAGTTTCCAGATGAGTGGTCCCTAAGGGTCATCCATATTAACTGTTCCATTGTTGTTGTTGTTTTGTTGTTTTGTTTTTGTTTTTGTTTTTTTTAAGAGACAGAGTGTCACCGTATCTGCCATACTGAAGTGCAGTGGCATGATCATAGCTCACTGCAGCCTTGAGCTCCTGGACTCAAGCAACCTCCAGCCTCAGCCTCACAAGTGGCTGACACTACAGGCCTGTGCCACCATGCCCAGCTCATGTAAACTCTTAATACGGAAGCTGGCCAGAAATCCCAGTGGATTCTTAATATTTTCCCTCTTCTTCCATTCCAGAGCTTTCCCCCACCAAAGCCCATCTTCTTATGACTGAGAGCTCCATAACCACCCAGTCACCTAGTGGCCCTCCCCCTTGTGGCCCCCATACCCTTGGTCTTCCAGAAGTCCTCCAGTAGGTAGCTGGCCTCATCCTGAATTCGTTCCTCAATGCTCCGCTTTCCTATCCCAAAGTCCCAAAGGATAGTCAGGGAGAAGCGTTGGAGAATCCTCCATCGTTCTCCATTGGCCAGAGCTACACCTGCCAAGATCTCAGTCTCAGGCTTCTGCCTCCCTCCCCTTGCTGTGTTCAACCCGGTGCTACACAGTGATAGGGAAAGATTGTGAAAGCTCTAGACTGTGCTGTCCAGGAAGCCATCCCCAACCTTCAAGGCTCAATCAAGAGAGTGAGGTTCCCTCTCTGCAGGATCCTCGGAAAGAAAAAGAAAAAACTTCAGACTGAGGTGGAGGAAAAGGGAATCAGTGCAGGAGTGATGGGAGAGATCAAACAGTGTTTCTTACAGGAAGGAGAGGTGGAATTGGATAAATAAAAAAATAACTGAGTGAATGACGGTTGGAGAGTGAATAGAGAGATTGATAGATGTATGAATGATGAAAGCATTAATGAATGGATGGAATGATAAATAGATTAATAAATAGAAAGTTAATTGACCAATGTATAGATAATAGAGTAAAAGATATTTTTATAGAAAGAATAATGAATGGATTTTCTGATGGATATGGATCGATGGACAGAAGGAAGAAAAGGTAATAGATAGATAGACAGCATGTGGTGAGCCTGCTTGGAATTGAAGGACGTGGGCAGTTAGAGATGGATGCATGGGAGAAAGAGACCTAACTAAGTGAAGGACGCAGAGACCTATGGGGTTAGGTATGTGTATGAGTATAGGAAGATGAGAAATAAGGTTGGTTGTGAGGGCTATGAGGCTTGGCTATGGGTGCATAAAGAATATCACTAAACCCCCAGGCTCGGTGGCTCACACCTGTAATCCCAGCACTTTGGGAGGCTGAGGTGGGCAGATCACCTGAGGTTGGGAGTTCAAGACCAGCCCGACCAACATGGAGAAACCCCATCTCGACTTAAAATACAAAATTAGCCGTGTGTGGTGGTGCATGCCTGTAATCCCAGCTACTCAGGAGACTGAGGCACGAGAATCACTTGAACCCAGGAGGTAGAGGTTGTGGTGAGCCGAGATCATGCCATTGCACTCCAGCCTGGGTAACAAGAGTCAAATTCTGTCTCAAAAAAAATGTGTGTATATATATATATATAAATATATATATTATATATATTGCTATTCCATTAAAAATAATAGCAGAAATAACACAGAAAACAGTTTAGAGTCAGATAGCATAGGCTCAAAATAAAATGATCCTACCACTTACTGTGTGACATTATCTAACCTTTATCTTAGCTTTTTCTTTTCTTTTCTTTTCTTTTTTTTTTTTTTTTGATAGAGTTTCACTCTTGTTGCCCAAGCTGGAGTACAATGGTGCGATCTCAGCTCACTATAACCTTTGCCTCCAGGGTTCAAGCGATTCTCCTGTCTCAACCTCCTGAGCACCTGGGATTACAGGCGTGCACCACCACGCCCAGCTAATTTTTTTTAATTTTTAGTAGAAATGGGGTTTCACCATGTTGGCCAGGCTGGTCTCGAACTCCTGACCTCAGGTGATCCGCCTGCCTGAACCTCCCAAAGTGCTGGGATTACAGGTGTGAGCCACCATGCCCAGCCTATCTTAGCTTTTTCATTGACGACATTAGTATAATGTTAACAGCTCTCCTAAGGGAGGCAATGCAATAAGTCATGTAGAGGCTGGACGCGGTGGCTCAAGCCTGTAATCCCAGCACTTTGGGAGGCCGAGGCGGGTGGATCAGGTCAGGAGATCGAGACTATCCTGGCTAACACGGTGAAACCCTGTCTCTACTAAAAAACACAAAAAACTAGCCGGGCGTGGTGGCGGGCGCCTGTAGTCCCAGCTACTCGGGAGGCTGAGGCAGGAGAATGGCGGGAAACCGGGAGGCGGAGCTTGCAGTGAGCTGAAGTGAGCTGAGAGCCGGCCACTGCACTCCAGCCTGGGTGGCAGAGCGAGACTCCATCTCAAAAAAAAAATAAAAATAATAAAAATAAGTCATGTAGAGTACTTACTTACCAAAGAACCTGGCATAGAGGGAGTGCATTGCAGTCATTTCTGGTTTTATTGTTTTTGTTGTTGTTGCTACCTACCATGACCTTGGAAGTTTCGCTCTATTGAAGCCAGTTCTCCACGGCCACTGAATTCATCCGCTTGGTCTACCAAGGCTTCCTTCACTGCTTCATGTCCACATAAAACCACCACTGTCCGGAGACCCATGTACACAGTGAACACAGGGCCGTATTTCTCCCTGAGCTTGGAGTGAAGGAAAACACAAGAGGAGGGGCTGATTGGAGTACCAACTATAGGCCAATCGAGGATTTTAGAGGATGGTGATTTCCGGGGGATATAAACATGGTACTGAGGAATCAAGGTAAATCTGGGCTTGGAAGGACTATTGGGAAACAGGTGCAGAAGTCTTGGCTTCTATCATCCTAGGCAAAAGCTCATCCCTCCCCACAAGACTTACTATTCTCATCTATAAAATAATGGACCTGGATTCAACAAATTCCAAGATTCATACTTCTCTCTCTGAAATGTTAAATTTCTAGAATCTGAAGACTTCATGATACCAAGTCTCAAAGTGCTAAGACAACCTGAGTCAAAGAATCCTGTGTTTAAAAATATAATGTACTGTGATTCCAAAGTCCTGAGATCATGAAAATCTTATTTCAGTGCACTGAGAATGTGTGTTTCCAACATTTCAGGATTCTGGAATTTCAGAATTCTAAGGTTTGCAAAGTCTGTGCTTCTGAGAGTCTATCTTTAGAAGGCATAAGGTTCTATGTGAATCTGGCTATGGGATTAGTTGCTCTTAGCCTTGTTAGAGGAGACAGACACACTCACCTTCATGAAAGACTGAAACGTAGCATCAGTTCGAACTTGCAGCAGGTTCCCCAGGAAAGGAATTGGTCTAGGACCTGGGGGCAGCTTTCCTGCCTTGTTCATTCATTTCCAGGCAATGAGGATGAGCAGGCAAGACAAGCAGAGTGCCAGAAAGATGGTGACAGCCCCTCCCAGCTCCATGATGCCAGGTCAACAGGTTCTATCCTGGGCACCAGATCCTGCCTAAATAGGTCCTGAGAGATCATCTTATACCAAAATCTGAACACCCTGGGATTCAAATTTTCCAGGTTTGAATGTCATCAGGGAAGAGATTGCTTTATTTGGGGGGTGGTTATATAACCTATAATCGCCCATCTGAATAAGGGTAAATTGAATTCACACAGGGAAATCCTCTGGGGCCATTCCCCTTTCTTCATATTTCCAGTCTGCCTGTTCTTCTCTCTCAGCTCAACAGAATTGAACAGAATTTCTTGGTGGGGTGTAAAGAGGCAGATTATTCTCTTTTTAGGCTATTGATTTTAGGATCCAGACAATATGGGTACAAGTGGCAGCTCTGTCTTTTCTTCACTGGGCGAGTCACTTAACCTCTGGGACTTGTTTCCCCATCTATCAAATAGGGAAACCATGTTGTTTTATTTTTATTTTATTTTTATTTATTTATTTATTTATTTTTTGAGACAGATTCTCACTCTGTCACCCAAGCTGGAGTGTAGTGGCATGATCTCATTTCACTACAACTTCTGCCTCCCAGGTTCAAGCGATTCTCATGTCTCAGCCTCCCAAGTAGCTAGGACTACAGGTGCATACCATCATGTCCAGCTAATTTTCGTATTTTTCTAGAGATGTGGTTTCACCATATTGGCCAGGCTGGTCTCAAACTCCTGGCCTCAAGTGATCCACCCCCCTCAGCCTCCTAAAATGCTGGAATTACAGGCGTAAGCCACCACAGCTGGCAGACCATGTTGTTTTAGAAAGCCTTGATAGACAATAAGGAAAACTCTTTGTTCATTATTTAATTAAGGTAACCCTAATTAATCAGTTATTAAATTTTTTTGAATTGACACATAATAATTGTACATATGTGTGGGGTACAGTGTGATGTTTTGATACATGTATGCAATGTATAACAATCAAATTCAGGTAATTATTATATCCATTACTGAGACATTTGTCATTTCTTTGTAGGAAGAACATTCAAAATCCTCTCTTCTAACTATTTTGAAATATGCAATGTATTACTGTTAACTACAGCCACCCTACTGTGTAATGGAACACTAGAATATTAATAAGCAAAGTAAGCTGAAGATTTAGAAAACAAGAGAAATAAATCAATTGAAAGGGTTTTGTTCAAAAAGTTCTTGTTTTCTACTCAAGATAATGTTAAATAACAATAATCAAAGATTGCCTGTGTTGGTGTATCAGAACTTTGCTGTAGCAAATTTAAAAAAAGAGAAAAAAGAACTTTGCTGTAGTGTGTGTCGGGGTGTGTGTGTGTGTGTGTGTGTGTGTGTGTATTTGGAAAGTCTAAGGTGTAGGGATCACCCCTGAACCACAGTCTCTGGAGGGGAACGTCTCTTCCAGCACAATTAGTGATTGTGCTCCTTAATAATCTAAAGTGATTCACTACCTTTTCTGCACCAAATATTGTCAAAGCCTTAATGTTCTGAAATGAACTTCCTGGATATTATATCCTACCCACATATGCTATTTGTCAAAATTCAATGTCCTTTTCACGCGACTGTATTCTCAGACTTGGAAACTGAATCCCTCAAGGTATCTGTAGGTTTAGGAAATGGGGTTTGGCTGGCTGAGCTGAGGCATCCTGTGTCCAGAAGTGGTGGAAATTCTGGGAAAACTGAGTGACTCACACACAGTGCCACCTTTTGTCTCTTGGATCTGCTGCTAGAATGTCTTTCTTGGAGTAGAGACTCAGCTCAGCCCATCTCCTTGACTCTCTTAGCTTTCGTCTCCCCATCCCATTCTGATTCTCACCCCCC
>NW_022680886.1:0-61733 GCF_009764315.1 Trachypithecus francoisi | reverse complement strand
TTGCCCAGGCTGGAGCGCAGTGGCAGGATCTTGGCTTACTGCAAGCTCCACCTGCTGGGTTCACTCCATTCTCCTACCTCACCCTCCCAAGCAGCTGGGACTATAGGCGCCTGAAACCACGCCCAGCTAATTTTTTGTATTTTTTGTAGAAACAGGATTTCACTGTGCTAGCCAGGATGGTCTCCATCTCCTGACTTCGTGATCTGCCCGCCTCGGCCTTCCAGAGTGCTGGGGATTACAGGTGTGAGCCACTGCGCCTGGCCGACAGAGGATATATTTTTGAGCTCTACATTTCAGAGTTCTTTTCTCTAGCCCTGGCCTGGGTCCCAAACAGGGAACTTAATTCGCTGTATCACTGAAGTATACTCTTGCTTTGATACCATTGGTATGTTGTCCTAGAGATTTGCTGTGGCTGCCAGGAGTGTTTCATAGTTAAGAACTGATGCAACCTCTCTTTTGTCAGTGTATGAGTCTATAACCCATCTTGTTTCCTTTAGTATTATCTCCCTGGAACTGGAAGGTCAGAGATGAAGTTTTCTTAGATTCTAAGTCTCAGGCTTTGCTATCTACCTTCGTCTGTCTCCTATGTCACTTACTGTTTTTTTTTTTCCCCCCTGTTTTTCATTTTAACGTTTTTATTGGATAGGTGTCTATTATTGCCGACTACCTCAAAACATTTTTGGATATTGACAGGATATAAGTATGAATAATATGTAAAAGATAACTTATTCTAGTTCTTTTGAGCAGAGGATTTGGTTTTGATATGTGGCCCTATTAAAGCTTTTGTTAAGTCCAAGTACTTTGTGAACTTCAGTTCCCTTACCTGTAAAATGGAGTTAGTTGTTAGTGATACCTGTTCTGCCTAACTCAGGAGATTGTTTTGAGGATCAAATGAAATTGTGAATGTAATGGAAATTTGAAAATTTTAAATGAAATATTGTATTACCTAAGATTTTTTTTTAAGTGCCGTATTAAGAATGGAATGAATCTGGATTTTCCTTTGAAATCCCAAATGTTTAATGTACAGAGAAGTAGTAGTGTGTCTGTTGGGGAGCTTCATTAGGATTGTTTTCTATCTTTAAATGGCCAGTATTGTTTCATATTTTAGCATTTTTGGGGACCATCAAAATTTGTGTTTCAGTTATTAATATTTTAAAAAGTTATTGAATGTGCATGATTTAATCTTTAACAATCTCTTCAATTATTTACATTCCCATGTAAAAAATGAAGTAATGAACGTCCATGTAAATAACATTCCCATGCTTTAATGAAGCATAATTTCTTGACATTGCAGTTTCTAAGTGCCCTGTCTTGAGGTTGGAAAGCTAAAGGGCAGTCAGAGGTCAAGGTCAGCAAAGCATCACCTTTGACATTTGAAATCCAGCAGCAGGTATCACAGTGAACCCCATTCCAGCATCCAGGAAGTTTCTCTGCCCTGCCTGTCCTCCAGCCACCTCAGAATCTGTGTCTGCAGTGTTGGTCCTGCTTTCCTGTCTCTCCTCTGCCTTTTCTTTCTCTTCACCAACTTCTACCAAGGGCCTCTGATGTCCCAGACAGTGGCAGTGGGAGTACAAAGGCTAATAAACCTGGCCCTGGTCCTCAAAGAATTTATGTTTTCTGTGCAGATATTAAGTTACACTGTCATACATAGTGTTGACAAACATTGATACAGATTTCCTGTGAAGTGCAGAAGCACCATCCTAGAAGAGGAGATGCAGAGGCAGCACTGGTGACTCACACATGGAGAGCTGGAGTTCTTGGTCTAGTGGGATAAACCGACGTGGACATCATTTCAGTGCAGCGGAGTGAGTGCTGGGATGGGCTCCCTTGGGGCATCTGGGGCTGGGTTTGTCTGGTGTTTAGTCTCCTGCCTAGTACTTAGAGTTTATCAGTAAGATGAGCATTGGGAGGTTTCTAAGTGAAAGGAAAGGCAACCACTTACCTGAAACCTAAAATTTGTAGGTGTTCTAGGCCATTTATAATTCACTGAATCTGTTTTGTCAGAGCAAGTCTATCATCTCTTTTGGATGGAGTGTGACCAGCCCTGCCTTGCGATGTAAGGAAATCAGGAAACGCTTGTCACGTGTCAACACCGTGCCAGACACTCTTCTAGGGATTTCCACATAAATCACTGTATTCATTTCTGTTGCTGCTTTACCACATTTCCACAAATTTCATGGCTTAAAACAATTGAAATTGTATCATCTCACAGTTCTGTGGGGCAGAAGTCTGACATGGGTGTCACTGGGCAAAAATCACCATGTGGGCTGGGCTGCATTCCTCACTGGAGAACTGTTTCCAAGCGCTTTTGGCCAAATATAATTCCTTGTGGTTGCAGGACTGAGGTGTCTGTTCCCTTGCTGACCATCTGTTGGGGGCTGTCCTCAGCTCCTGGGGCCTCTATCTGGTCTTTGCACGTGGTCCCATCAGCTCAGGACTAGCTAAGCCAGGGACCTGGTCAGGCTCTCCAGTTCCCCTGTGTGCATTTCTCTTCTTCCACTTGGAGAAAGTTCTGTGCCCTATTTTAAAATATTTTTTTGAGATAGAGTCTTGCACTGTTGCCCAGGCTGGTGTGGAGTGGTGTGATCTCAGCTCACTGCAACCTCTACCTCCCAGGTTCAAGTGATTTTCCAGCTTCAACCTCCTGAGTAGCTGGGACTACAGGTGCCTGCCACAATGCCCGACTAATTTTTGTATTTTTAGTAGAGATGGGGTTTCACCATTTTAGCCAGGATGGTCTCCATCTCTTGATCTCATGATCTGCCTGCCTTAGCCTCCCAAAGTGCAGAGATTACAGGCGTGAGTCACCGCGCCTGGCCAGTTCTATGCTCTTAGAGGCTCATGGGATTAGATTGGACCTCCCTGGATAGCCCAGGATCCTTCTCCTAAGGCCTGTGACAAAGCCCTTTTGCTGCGTGACATAGTCACAGGTCTCGGGGGTTGGAATCTCCCACCACAGTTACTGATCCACTTACTACAGCAGGCTGGGAGGTGCTTTCCATTGCCTCTGGTTAACAGATACCAATTTTTTTTTTTTTTTTTTTCAGACAGAGTTTCATTCTCTTGCCCAGGCTGGAGTGCAGTGGTGCAATCTTGGCTCACCACAACTTCCACCTCCTGGGTTTAAGCAGTTCTCCTGCCTCAGCCTCCTGAGTAGCTGGGACTAGAGGTACGTTCCACCAAGCCCGGCTAATTTTTGTATTTTTAGTGGAGACAGGGTTTCACCATGTTGACCAGGCTGGTCACAAGCTCCTTACCTTGTGATCCACCCGCCTTGGCCTCCCAAAGTGCTGGGATTACAGGCGTGAGCCACCACACCCAGCCATGAAGATCCTTCTTAAATGAAAAAACCGTTCCTCTGACTTGATGTGAGGCTGTTGGTGAGACTGATAGCAGTGGAGACAGGTCCATCAGAAACGAAGCTAAACTTTGTGTTTTGGAGTATTTTGATGGCCTGCCCTGATTATGTAAGTTTTGCTAAGAAGTCATTAGAGTCATTCCTCTACTGGAAGAAACACCCATATGGGGAATTTGGGACCTTGCCTTTTCAAGTTTTACACAAAGGACTCTCCATGGGTGAAAAGTACATGATTCAGCCGGGCACGGTGGCTCAAGCCTGTAATCCCAGCACTTTGGGAGGCCGAGACGGGCGGATCACGAGGTCAGGAGATCAAGACCATCCTGCCTAACACGGTGAAACCCCGTCTCTACTAAAAATACAAAAACTAGCCGGGCGAGGTGGCGGGCGCCTGTAGTCCCAGCTACTCGGGAGGCTGAGGCAGGAGAATGGCGTAAACCCGGGAGACGGAGCTTGTAGTGAGCTGAGATCCGGCCACTGCACCCCAGCCCGGGCGACAGAGCGAGACTCTGCCTCAAAAAAAAAAAAAAAAAAAAAGAAAAGTACATGATTCCAGGTCCATTTCTAGAATGGAAACAGCTGCATCAACCCAACAGCGATTCACATTCCTGAGTTTGAGAGAATCTGATTAATTCAAGGCTGAAGCCAAAAGCCCAATAAACAATGTTTGTACCTTTATTCATAGTTAGGAATTAGGTGCATCCCGTGGTCAAGGAAACAACTGATGGTGGTCACCAAGTAGTTTAAAACCAAGCAGGACCTCGTTTTATCATGTGGGTGTTTTTGATTTTTTAAATGAAATTTTTATTTTCCTGTGCAATAAATGACAAGGTCTGACTTGAAATACATTTCCTTTAATAAACCAGAATCTCGGGCCAGGCGCAGTGTCTCACACCTGTAATCCCAGACTTTGGGAGGCCGAGGAGGACAGATCATGAGGTCAGGAGATTGAGACCAACCTGGCTATGGTGAAAACCTGCCTCTACTAAAAATACAAAAATTTAGCTGGGCATGGTGGCGGGCGCCTGTAGTCCCAGCTACTCAGGAGGCTGAGGCAGGAGAATGGTGTGAACCCGGGTGGTGGAGCTTGCAGTGAGCCGAGATCATGCCACTGTACTCCAGCCTGGATGACAAAGCAAGACTCTGTCCCCAAAAAAAAAAAAAAAAGAAAAGAAAAGAAACCAGAATCTATAATCCTAAGGTTTTTAACCTGGCTTTCAGAACTTTATGAAGTCCCCAAAATCCTGTGCAACAATTTTGTGTATATGCATCCATATGTGTTTATGGGAAGATGATTTATAGCTCTCCATACATTTTCAAAGTGGTTGGATTCCAAAAACTTTTAGAATACGCCACTTGGGCCTGGTGTGGTGGCTCACACCTATAATCCCAGCACTTAGGGAGACTGAGGCAGTAGGATCCACTGAGGTCAGGAGTTTAAGACCAGCAACATAGCGAGACATCCACCTCTACCAAAAAAAAAAAAAAAATGCTGGGCGTGGTGGTGCACACCTGTGGTTCTAGCTGTTCAGGAGATTGATCACCTGATTCCAATAATTTGAGGCTGTGTAGTAAGTTAGAATTGCACTGTGGCACTCCAGCCTGGGCAACAGAGCAAGACCCTCTCTCAAACAAAAACAAAACACCGTATCACTTAATATACTATTGTTGTTGGTCAAGTATCAGATTTTGTTTAAAAATTAAATACTCATTTTTTTTTTTTTTTTGAGACGGAGTCTTGCTCTGTCGCCCAGGATGGAGTGCAGTGGCATGGTCTCAGCTCACTGCAAACTCTGCCTCCTGGGTTGCCACCTTTCTCCTGCCTCAGCCTCCTGAGTAGCTGGGACTACAGGTGCCCGCCACCACGCCTGGCTAATATTTTGTATTTTTAGTAGAGATGGGGTTTCACCGTGTTAGCCAGGATGGTCTCAATCTCCTGACCTCGTGATCTGCTCACCTTGGCTTCCCAAAGTGCTGGGATTACAGGTAAATACTCATTTTTAGCGAAGTTGTATAGGCATACAGCTCTAAGAGTCAGAAATTAACAAGGCTTAGAACAAAACCCAGCAATCCCCTACCTTACCCTTCTCCATCCTGATCTCTGCTCCTTGGAGGTTACTGTGTTTATGTTTTAGCTTGTTCTTCTAGATTGTGTGAAGACAGGGAGATGTCCTACTGTGGAAAACAAGGATTCAGGTTGCTTACACTCCCCACTCCTCCTCTTGCCCACGTTTTTCTCCCCCATCTTCTCAGTATAATTATTGTGATAGTGAGGACAGGCATGGTGGCTCGTGACTTATCCCAGATTTTTGGGAGGCCGAGGCCGGCAGATCACTTGAGGCCAGGAGTTGAAGGCCAGCCTGGCCAACACAGTGAAACCACGTCTCTACTAAAAAATACAAAAATTAGTCAGTTGTAGTGTCGCACACCTGTAGTCCCAGCTACTCAGGAGGGTGAGGCACAAGAATTGCTTGAACCTGGGAGGTGGAGGTTGCAGTGAGCTGAGATCACACCATAAGCTGAGATCGCACCACTGCACTCCAACCTGGGCAACAGAGGTAGACTCTGTCTCAAAAAAAATTTATCGTGATAGTGGGATACATAGTACAATATTGTGTATATTTAGTATTCTTCCTGGTTTTTGGCCCAGAGCTTCTAAAACCCTTGTAATTTCCTGAGCGATAGGAACATCATTGGTTGTAATATTTGGTCTTAGGTTTCCATACCTGACACAAGAGCTTCTAAGACTTTTGGAATCTCTGGGGTGCTAGGAGTGTCTTTTGTATGATAATGAGATGACAGGTGGCTTCGGCCCCTGGACAGGTTCAGGATTAGGGCTGGTTGCCAGAAAGATGAGTCATGATTAAAGAGTTGGATGTATCAGCCTCACCCCTACCTCTGGGAGGGGAGACGAGACAGGCTGGAGATTGAGCTAGTCACAGGTGGCCAATGACTTAATCATGTCTATGTTGTGAAAACTCCATAAAACCCTCTAAATACTGGGTTTGGAGAACTTCCGGTTTGGTGAACTCATTTGGTGCTGGGGAGGTGGCACTTCCAGGGACCGCATGGGAGCCCCGACCTCTCTGTCCTGTGGTGTGCCCTGTGCGTCTCTTGCATTTGGCTGTTCCTGTGTCCTCTTCTTTGTAATAAACCAGTCGGAGTAAGTAAGTGCCAAGCACTTTGCATCTGTCACCTCTCTTACTTTTTCAGCAACACTGTGTGGCAGATAATGTCCTCATTTTGCTGGTGACAAAATGAGACTGATGCATTGAGTAACTTGCTCAAGGTCACATCATAAGTGGAATTCAAGCTCTGACTCCAAAGCCTGTGCTTTTACCCAGCATGCTGCATACGCAGGCTCTTTATTTGTTAGGATTTTTGGAGTCTCTAGGGCGTGACACCAAGTTGACCATTGTGGCCTAGAGCTGTTATAAAGGAGCTTTTAGCAGCCCTGCTGAGAACAGAGCCAGCACCTCTGAATTGGCAGGGCAGGGGCTGTTCCTGCTGGGAGCTGCAGGCCACTCCCTATATCCCTTGGCTGATCTTGCTCATCCACTCCCTCCCTCATTCATTAGTTCCTGAGTGCTGCCTCTGTGCGGAGGAGAAGGAGGCAGCCTTCCAGCCCAGGTGGGGCCTGCAGGTACACACAGGGAGAGGCAGCTGTGCACTGAACTGGCTGCAGGCTGGGACAGTGTGGCTCCAGAGGTAGCGATAGAATGCTCTGGGACTGCAGAGGGAACACATGCTTGTGAAAGGGAGGAAGGGGCAGGCACCGCAGAGGAGGTGTACTTGAGTTAGACTTTGAGGGAGGAGTTGGATTTCCACAGTGGAACCAAGCAGCAGAGGCGTTCTCAGCAGCTGAAGATGACAGCCAGCCAGCCTCAAATGTTCAGCTTTTCCTGAATTCTCTTTTTTAAGACAGTGCAGTAAGTTTTCAACAGAGATAAAGCAGTCACCTCCATGTCATTCATGTTCTGTAAATCCTGTGTGTAATCTTTGATGCTTAGCAGATGGGGGCAGCCTGGGCCATAAGAGAAGATCCTGTGTGTCCACCTGTTGGGACATCAGTCAGGTGTGGCAGAGGGCAGTGATCACTGCCTGCCCCTGAGGATCTCAGTTGTACTCTTATGTGGAGAGGACAAAGAAAGCTGTTGTACAGGGGGCAGGAGACATTTCACCTGCAAAACAAGGCACAAAATACATAGTCCATGCCGTGCATGAGAAACCTAGCAGAACTGTGTGCTGATTCCCACCCCTGCCTCCCCTCCTGAGAGCGAACCGTCCATTGTACCATGGTGGAAGGCATTTCTGAAGCCTCTGCAATCGGAGTGATCTGTTAGTTGCCCATTCAGCCTTAGGGGCAGCAACCAGGTGGTGTGGCTGAAACACAGGCCTTGGCCAGACCTGGTTGGGCATGTTGGTTCTGCCACTGATTGTGAATTACAAAACCTTGGAGAAGTCATTGTTTTTCTCTGTGCCTTTCATGTAAGATGAGGAACACTGCGGCCATTGCAGAAAAGCAGATAGGTGGAGCGAGTATGAAGTGCTTTGTGTGTGTGTCATATGGTGAATGAAATGGCACTGATTGACATTATTGACAGTAATAACAGGTTTAATTTAGGAACAAAACCGGTAAAGTAGGCCAGGTGTGGTGACTCATGCCTGTAATCCCAGCACTTTGAGAGGCTGAGGAGGGCGGATCATGAGGTCAGGAGTTTGAGACCAGCCTGGCCAATATGGTGAAACCCCATCTTTACTAAGAATACAACAATTAGCTGGGTGTGGTGGCACGCCTGTAGTCCCAGCTACTTGGGAGACTGAAGTAGGAAAATCATTTGAACCCGGGAGGCAGAGGTTACAGTGAGCTGAGATGGCATCACTGCACTCCAGCCCGGGTGACAGAGTGAAACTCTGTCTCAAAAAAAAAAAAAACCTGGTGAAGTGTTTTACCCAGCCTAGGTACGTGTGGTAGAGCCGAATGAAAGCTTAGAAAAAGATGACTTGAGAACTAGCCCAGCAGAGGAATCAGGCGGGATGTGTTGTTGTTACTGAGTAAGTGAAATTTGCACCTGCTTTCTCCCAGGCCTCGCTGAGTTGTGTACAACAGAGAGCTCAGGTGTTGCGGGCAGTTGACCGGTTGAAGAATGCATTGCTATTATGTGAGGAACATTGGCCTTTGAAAAAGCAGAACTGGATCCACGTTCTTGCCTGGTAACTCTAACTATCATCTAGTTTGTAAAGGGGAATGCAGTTCACTGAAAAATTCTTATGACAGTGGGGAAAGGATTGGGGTGTCTGCATTGGTTTGTGTAATATAGGTCATATGAAAGAGCATTTAGGCTGGAGGGAGACTTTTTAATCTCTCTAACTTTACTTTCACAGGACAATTCCATCATGATTTGAAGATTTTTGAGTCAAAACTACATTGCTCTGCTATGTGTTTCGGAGCAAATTTATACATACAATTTGTTTAAATATTTCAGATGATACAAGAATATATGTGTGGGGTAAAAAGCTGAAATTTGCATTCCCCCTTCTCTAGAAGTAACCATTGTGAATAGTTAAGTCTGTATTCCAGCTACTTTGTATATTATAAATACACTGTGAATATATGAGTGTATATATACATATATGTTTTATTTTTAGAGATGGAATATTGCTGTGTTGCCCATGCTAGTCTCAAACTCCTGGGCTCAAGTGACCCTCTCACCTTAGCCTCCCAAAGTTTTGGAATTACACGTGTGAGCCACTGTGCCTGGCCTGCATGAGTATATTTACTAATTGCTAAGTTACTCTGTTCAATACGTGTCTATTGAACTCCCCCATGTGCCAAGCATTGTTCTGAATACCTTATATGCACGAATTCACTTAATTTTTAGAGCAGCTCTATTATTGTGGCCCTTTTACAGTGAGGAAACTGAACCACAGAGAGGCTGGGGACGTTGTCTAACATCACACAGCCAGTGCTGTTGGAATTGAGGTTTGAACCCAGACAGGTGGCTTCAGATCTCTTAGCTGTTATCATAGATGGCACACCCAAACCTTAGGGCGGCCTCCCAAGCCTTGCCTGAGCTCTGCCTGAGCTCTGTGAGAGCCATGTATGTGAGGTTTCTTTCCTCTATAAGAACACAAGTCTTGGAATTGTCCCAGACCCTGGTGGGACCTCTTGAGGACCAAAAACAGGGATTCTTCAAGCCTGGCCCAAGGGCCAGGTCTCTGATTTAGCTACTTGGAAGGTAGACGTGGAAGAGAATAATTTTGCCAGAACAAAAAGTCAGGATGGCTGGGCTGACTCAGCCAGACGCAGTGGCTCATGCCTGTAATCCCAGCACTTTGGGAGGCTGAGGCAGGTGGATCACCTGAGGTCAGGAGTTCGGTAGCAGCCTGGTCAACAAGTTGAAACTCCGTCTCTATTAAAAATATAAAAATTAGCTGGGTGTGGTGGCAGGCGCCTGTAATCCCAGGTACTTGGGAGGCTGAGGCAGGAGAATTGCTTGAACCCGGGAGGCAGAGGTGGCAGTGAGCTAAGATTACAACACTGTACTCCAGTTTGGGTGACAGAGTGAGACTCCATCTCAAAAAAAAAAAAAAAAAAAGGAAGGGGAATGGCTGGGCTGACTCATAGGGAAGAGGCCCTACAGCAGCCATAGGACCTTGGCCACTTGGGTGGAAAAGAAGGAAGGAAGAGCTTCGCCCATGGCGGTGACCTGGGCTGCAGAAACCACACTAAACAGTCCACATCCTGGAGTCTGGCCACCCCATTTGCTTCTCTTCTCCTTGGGTAGAGGGTGTGGGGAGCTTTCTACCCTGGAGGCTGAGCAGCGCAGCTTCTAACCAGGGTAGGCATTTGTCTGTCCCTGGGAATACAGACAGCATTCTCATAATCAGCCCAAATACTCCTGAACAGCTTTTTGTATGGTGGGGCGGGGCAGGGAAGAGGGTCATTTTGACTCATAGGTACCTTTTCCACTTTCACTGCTGATAACTGTGTTACAGGTTAAAGTTTTGATTTTGATACTGAAGAGGGCTTAAGAGAGTGAGCTATTATGGCACATCTAAGTCTGCTAAAATAGAACCGTGGGGTAGTGTAGGAAAATCTCTTCTAAATTATGGATCATATATGGTGAACGTTAGAAGCCATGTGTACCTAAGTGGAAAAATCAAAACATGTTTTGTATTTGGGTGACCCCGGTAAGTCTGGATCCCACTGCACCTTGTGTGAACACAGGATGCTGAGGTGTAGGGATCAACAGGCTTTTTCTGGATGTCTTTGCTTCTCCCTTGGGGTAAAGTGGGGCGGCAGTAGGAGCGCAGAGCTGTTGGGCCCCTAATATTTGTCAGCTGGTTTACATGTGGGATTCCATTTAATGCAATTTTGTAGGTAAAATTATTTTATTGAAGATGAAGATAGAGGCTTAGAGAAGTTAAGAAAATTGTTCAAGATCACGTCATTTGTTTTTTTGTTTTTGTTTTGTTTGTTTTTGTTTTTGTTTTGAGACAGAGTTTTGCTCTTCTTGCCCAGGCTGGAGTGCAATGGCGCGATCTCGCCTCACCACAACTTCTACTTCGCAGGTTCAAGTGATTCGTGCCTCAGCCTCCGAGTAGCTGGGATGACAGGCATGTGCCACCATGCCAGGCTGATTTTGTATTTTTAGTAGGGACGGTGTTTTTCCATGTTGGTTAGGCTGGTCTTGAACTCCCAACCTCGGGTGATCCACCCGATTTGGCCTCCCAAAGTGCTGGGATTACAGGTGTGAGCCACCACACCTGGCCAAGGCCATGTAGTTTCTTAAGTGGAAAGATGAAGTACTTGATGAACTCAGAAGTTTGACTTCAAGGCCCTTGATCTTTCCATAACACGTGGTTCCTTCCCAGGTTGGTCGGAGTGACTGAAGAACTCAAGGAAGCTGTGTTTTGTGGAAAGAAGACCTGAGGGGTGTATGGTCTTTCCAGGCTTGGAATCTGCCATGCTGGGCTTCTGAATTGTATAGCTTGGCCATATAGAGAGAAGACCCTCATTTAAGACTTATTCTTTGGGGGAAACAAAGGAAGGCCTCCCACATGAGATAGGCAGAGACGACTTTCTCAGAGCTGCTGTGGCAAGGGAGTTGGCACCGTCACTTGCATGTGGCAGAGACTGACATGCAAGTGAGTGGCGGATGAGGAGTGGGGAAACTTCAGGATGGAAAAGAATGGCTCCCAGTGGAGGCTGTTGTGGGGGCTGGAGGCGGCTGTGCAGAAGCGGGGTGTCCTATGTGATTGGCTAGGGGCGTATTTGGCTTTCTGTGAATGATCCTAACTGGAAACGGGCCAAAATTAAGGTGGCTGTCAGTTTTGAGTCAAGTCCTGGCCACGTGGGACAGAGTTGTGGTTTAGTTTCTGTGTTGTTGAGAGAGAGCACTCTGGCTTCCTGTCTGATGCACTAGCCTGACTGGCCTCCTGGCTGTTTACTGTAGATAGGAGATTGGTTTCCTGGGTGGGCAGCTACAGGTTGTGGTCTGAGTTCTGTCTTTATACATATGATCAGGCATGGTTTGTGTGTATATTCAGTCCCTCATTTTTCTTGTCAGTAAAAATATCAAATGACAAATTGGATACATTGGGAACTTTTTAGACGTCTGTGTCCCCTGGAGGAAGTTTTCAGGTTCACATTTAATCAGAATGAATATAAATAATTGGGCCATTTATCTTGAAGATTTAAAATAGGAAATCTTCAACAATACTACCTCGGCGCCATTGCCTGTCTGTACATTGTTAGGGAATGTGTTTTTATCCACCACTGGCTCATCGTCCGCCAGTTTGTGGTTGATCTAGTTCTCTATACATCTTGTCTTGTGTGCATCTCATTGTTTGCTAGTGTTCGCTTTCCCCTTCGTCAGTGTAGTTTATTTGTGTAGCCTCTGTTGGTAGGAAGTTATTTGTGGAATTTGTGAATGGAAGGGACCTTGGAGGTCTGCTAGGTCAGCCCAGTGATTTTCAAGATAAACGGAAATACAGGCAAATGTTCCAGCTTTTTTGGTGGCAAAACCAGGAATAGAAAGTAGTGTTCTTTGTGCCACTATGTCATTGAAAGATAGCTCAATGTGGGCCTAAAATGCAGAGTAACTAACTTTCATTTATCTCTGCTTCTGACTCTTATTATCAGATATTTTAAATTGACCTTAATGTGTTAGCAGAAATATGAAAAGTCCTGACTTGTTTACATAGAAGGTACTTTCTCGCCTACTCAGTTGGTTGTTTTTTTCAACAGAATTGAAAAGACATTGTTATAAACTGAATGTTTATGTCTCCCCCAGATTCTTGTACTGGAGCCCTAACTGCCAGTGTGATGGTATTAGGGGGTAGGACCTTTGGGAGGTGATTAGGGTTAGATGAGGTCATGAGCGTGGGCCCTGGTCTGACAGGATTAGTGCCCTTAGAAGAAGAGAAACCAGGCCGGGTGTGGTCGCTCACACCTGTAATCCCAGCACTTTGTGAGGTCGAGTGGGCACATCATGAGGTCAGGAGATTGAGACCATCCTGAAACCCTGTTTCTACTAAAAATATGAAAATTAGTTGCGTGTGGTGGCACGTGCCTGTCATCCCAGCTACTCGGGAGGCTGAGGCAGGAGAGTTGCTTGAACCAGGGAGTCGGAGGTTGTAGTGAGCTGAGATTGTGCCACTGCACTCCAGCCTGGTGACAGAGTGAGACTCTGTCTCAAAAAAAAAGAGAAAGCAGAGAGCTCGCACTGCCCTGGTGTGAGGAAACAAGAAGAAAGGTGGCTGTCTGCAAGCCAGGAAGAGGTCCCTGTCCCGGAACTGAGTTGGCCGACACCTTGATCTTGGACTTCCAGCCTCCAGAGCTGTGAGAAATAAACTAATGTTTAAACGACACAGCCTATGGTTTTTCTTATGGTATTTGCCTATGGTATTATGGCCATCTGATTTGATTGATACAGAGATGGTTCCAGAATACTGTAGCCTGTATTTAAGTTGGTGATGCCATGAAAATAAATGTGGTAGTTCATTCCTTTATATAAAGATAGCGCTGTGAGCCCAGGGCCTTTGTTCATGTCTTAGTTGAGTCTTGTTTTCTTATAATAGCTTCCTAATTTCTCTTTTCCCCCTCTAATTTATATTATATATCTGGATTAAATAATATATGGTATGATTTTATACTTTATGTCTATACAAACTTTTAGTGATTTTATTTCATTTGATTTTATTTTTGAGACATGCCCTTGCTCTGTTGCTCAGGCTGGAATGCAGGTGTGCCATCACAGCTCACTGTAACCCTAAATTCCTGGACTCAAGTGATCCTCCTGCCTCAGCCTCCTGAGTAGCTGGGATTACAGGTGTGCTATCCTGCCTAGCTAATTTTTAAATTTTTTGCAAGGACGGAGTCTTGCTATGTTGTCCAGAGTGGTTTCAAACTCCTGGCCTCAAGCAGTGCTCTCGCCTCAGCCTCTCAAAGCACTGGATTACAGGCATGAGCCGCCACACCCGGCCCAGTGATTTTTCATTGTTAAGATCAAGGACGGGTTCCCTGGCTTGGCATTCAAGACTCATGATCAGGGCGTGATATGCAAGTTTGGGTTTCAGTGTTTCCATTCCCACCATCAGCCTTGCACTCCAGCTTGTTGCCTAAGCCTTGTTCTGAAGCCCAGCCTAAGAGCTGCACTTAGAATTTATAATTTTTCATCTCTTCATCGTCTTCGCCTATGTTCTTATCGCCATTTGGGACATCATCTTCACACTTCTGCCTCTTTAAATCTTCTCCATCCTTCAAGACTTGAAATACTCACTTCCTTTACATGATCCCCGCTCTGACATCCAAGCTAGAATTAATCTTTCTTCCTTTGAACTCTGATAGTGCTTAATGTTTTTCATCCTTTAATTACACAGCAGTCCTGCGTGTCAGATATTATTATTCTCCCAGTTTTTCATAGTTACTTTGAAAATATTTGCTGTAGTCATATATTTTGAATATGTAATATGAGCGACATTCAAAAGATCCTGGAGAGTGAAAGGCAGTCCTACTCCCATCACTGCCCTGTGACCACTGTTGCCAGTTTTTGTTTGTTTGTTTGTTTTTCCAAGGCAGAGTCTTGCTCTGTCACCAGGCTGGCATGATCTCAGCTCACTGCAACCTCCACCTCCTGGGTTCAAGCGATTCTCCTGCCTCAACCCCCTGAGTAGCTGGGACTACAGGCGTGCACCACCATGCCCAGATTATTTTTGTATTTTTAGTAGAGACGCGGTTTCACCATGTTGGCCAGAATGGTCTGGATATCTTGGCCTCGTGATCCACCTGCCTCAGCCTCTCAAAGTGCTGGGATTACACGCGTGAGCCACTGCCCCCAGCCTATGTGTCTTGTTTTTAGAAACACAGATGTTGGCATAAGATAAACACGGTTCTCCACCCATTCCACACTGGTAAGTATTTAGGTTGTTCCCAACCGTTTGGATTAATCAATGCTGAGTTGTACATAATTCTTGCATATTTGCATGAATATGTTCATAGGATGCATTGCTAGAAATGGAATTGTGGGATCCAGGGTTCTGCACATTTTAAATGTTGATGGGTGTTGCTTGATTCCCTTCCATTAGGGCCATACCCCTATCTCACTGTCAATGTGTAAGGGCGCCTATTTCTATTTCCTTGCCAACAGTTTCTTCTCAGCTGTTTTGTTTGACATCACACACATACAAATAGCCCTATTGTTCCAAAAACATGGACATTTTACGTTTCTACTTAAAGTGTGCACAATCATCTGTGTTGCAGTGATGTGTGCTGTTAGGATTGTGGCTCTGTTTCAAATTTGCTAGCCAGGCTGGCTTTCTAGTCAGGTATTTTTTGTTTTGTTCATGCTGTTGCTGCCTTTGGGCTGTGTGAATTTCCCTCCACTGCCCAGCCAGATTTCCTTTCCAGTAGACGGGCTTAGTGTCTCATCTGGCAGACCTGTTTCCTAGCGACCTGGGCCGAGTGTCTTATCCAGCAGCCCTGTTACCTGGTGATCTGGTCCGAGTGTCTCATCCAGCAGCCCTGTTTCCTGGTGATCTGGTCTGAGTGTCTCATCCAGCAGCCCTGTTTCCTGGTGATCTGGGCCGAGTGTCTCATCTGGCAGCCCTGTTTCCTGGTGATCTGGGCTGAGTATCTCATCTGGCAGCCCTATTTCCTGGTGATCTGGGCCGAGTGTCTCATTCGGCAGCCCTGTTTCCTGATGATCTGGGCTGAGTATCTTATCTTGCAGCCCTATTTCCTGGTGATCTGGGCCCCACGTCTCATCCAGCAGCCCTGTTTCCTGGTGATCTGGGTCGAGTGTCTCATTCGGAAGCCCTGTTTCCTGGTGATCTGGGTCGAGTGTCTCATTCGGAAGCCCTGTTTCCTGGTGATCTGGGTCGAGTGTCTCATTCGGAAGCCCTGTTTCCTGGTGATCTGGGTCGAGTGTCTCATTCGGAAGCCCTGTTTCCTGGTGATCTGGGTCGAGTGTCTCATTCGGAAGCCCTGTTTCCTGGTGATCTGGACCCTGTGTCTCATCCGGCAGCCCTGTTTCCTAATGACTTGAGCCAAGTGTCTCATCCGGCAGCCCTGTTTCCTGGTGATCTGGGCTGAGTGTCTCATCCGGCAGCCCTGTTTCCTGGTGATCTGGGCCGAGTGTCTCATCCAGCAGCCCTGTTTCCTGGTGATCTGGGCTGAGTGGCTCCATGAGAAGTTGCACCCATCTTCTCCAGTAGTGCATCTTTTCACAGCAAGCAAAACATCTTCACCACGTTTCTAGCGGGACAGGCACTAGCTCTTTTCTGGGCATCAGGACACCTGGCTTTGTTCTGTATCAAGCAACAGCTGGTGAGTTACCAAAGACAAGTCTCATCTGGCCCCTGGTCCTTTGCTTTATAAGTAGAATCACAGTCCGAGTTGGCATCACAGCCCTGGTCTCTATGCAGTGCTGAGTGTTGTGGGGATGATGGCTAAATGTCAGGGTGCATTTCCACCACTAGGGGATTACGGGCCAGCCAAAGACACAGGAGGAAAGCTAACAGCCCCGGGCAGGTACGCAGAACCAGAGGAGTTTGAAACGGTGGTTCTAAGCTCCTTGGTGTGATTGATGTGATCACAATAAACATTTTATCTCTAAGTCTTGGGCCATTGGACCAAGAGAAGAGAGAGCTGGTGTTGAGTTGTAGTGAGAGGTGCATGATTTGTGTGCCTGCTGAGCCTGGCTTGGACTCGATTCCATTGAGTCCCATTCCATTTTACCTTCTGTTTCCACCTTTTTCATGCTCCTGCTTGTTTCTCCAGAAAAAAATTGCAATAAATTCCTTTCAAAAACTTTACAAAAGCCATAGATGCTTATTGAAAATAGTTCAAATGATATGGAAGACAGAAAGATGGTGTTTTTCTGTTGTGTGTTTGGATGAATGTGTCTTTGGGGTAGTCACTATTAACACTGGGTGTATTTCCTTCCAGATCTTTTCCAGTGTACCTACAAATATATATGTACACTTTGTAAAAAACAAAATAGTACCTGATAAATATTGACTCCCCCTACTCCAACTGCGCAGTCTACATGGACATCCTTTCATGGTGATACGATGAGACCTGATCGACTTCTTTTGTTTGCTGGAGTGCTAGGTAATAATAGCTACAGATAACTCACCTTCAGTGGGCATTTACCGTCTGACAGGGTCTTTGCTCCAGGCAGGCTATAAGAAGTGGGTCTTAAGGCTTTTTACAACAATGCTATGGGTGAACACAGTAATTGTTAACATTTTGCAAATGATAGAATTGCGGTAGAGAGAAGCAAAGCTGCTTGTTCAAACTCATGGAACAATTCCTGAGAGAGAGAGAGAACACTTTTAAAACAATTGTTGTTATAGCCAAGTGATTTACGATCATTTCAAGAAACAGTGCATTTAGTTAATATATTTCAGCGTCTGGGAGCTGTTCTTGAAAATGCACTGGGCTAGAGGTAAGGGAGAGGTCCATTGGCCCCGGGCCCCTAGTGCAAGGAGGGAAGTCTTGCACTGGAGTGCAAGCACACCGGAGTACTTTTCCATATGTGGTGTTAGTCACTGATACACGTCTCAGTCAGACCTGATGGATTCTTGACCCCTTTCTTTTCTAATTTTTTAATTTTAATTTTTAATTTTTGTTTTTTAAGAGCACAACCCCTCAGGTGGCCACCATGAATCTCTGGTGTTTTCAGTTGGCTGCAGCCTATTTGCTGTCACTGGTTCAAACATTTTCGAAGCCTGATGATGCTTCCCTCTGTTGTTCTTCTGCTGTGTGACCTCCGCGCCCACAGGGTTCAAGACTGTCAGAGCTGGGAGCCACCTTCACAACTACCAGGGTTTCCGGAACCTCCTTTATCTAGCCCTGGGGATGGAAGAGATGTCATCAGAGGTGAAGGCTTATTAGGTTTACATGCCATTGATAACGAATGAGGAGGTTTTCTTTTATATAAGGGGAGCTTCTTATAATGTGCTTTAGTAGGTAAAGAAGCTTTTGAGGTTTGCTTTCTCTGGAAAGATAATTTGTGATCCTGCCCTTGCTTTCAACAAAAATATAATTTGCATACCAGTGCACGTTGTGTTACTGAGCACTGGCTGACAAATGGTTCTTAACTCGTCATTCACTCAGCCACTGTTTCTTGAATGGCATATGTGTGCCAGCTGTAGTAGGAACTTGCTAGGCTGTAGGACTAACCCTTATGAAACGGGGGTCCTGGGGGAAGCAAATGCGTATAACTATAAACGTTTAGGGGATATCAGAGGGGGTGCCTATAGGTGCAAAACTTCGTTCATTCATTGCCCCATCTAGGAGGTTTTGTGTCTTAGCAGCGTGTTCCATAGCAACACATCCCTCTATCAAAATATTCATCATATTATTTTGAAATTCTCTGCTTAGGTATGTGTTTTTCCAACTAAGTTTAGAACTGATTAAGGACAGGCTATGGGATATGTATTATATATATCTACACACACACATATATTTATATATATACATTACCATTGTAAATATACAATATATATTTATGTATATATACACACATATATATTTCTCCCTCTCTATATATACACACACACACACATATATACACACACACATATATATGAAATACACACACACACACACACATACACACACACTTTACTGCCAAGCACAGAAATTCAAAACTAGGCAAGGGTTCTTTTCGTGTTCATGAAAAAATAGATGTGCTTAGTTGAGAGTGTCCTTAAGTTGCCAAGGGAAAGACAGGATGGATTCACAAAGGGAGATAGTGTTGTTTTTTTTTTTTTTTTTTTCTTTGTTTAACTCTTGAATTCAAAATAATCCAGACTTATTGAAAAGTTGCAAAAATAGTACAGAGAATTCCCATATGCTCTTCCCTCAGATTGCCCAAACATTTCACCCCGTTTGTACTTTCTCTTTCTCTCTCTGTGGATATTTTTTTTTTTTTTCTGAAATGTTTGAGTATGGAAGGTAGAATGCAGGGCAGGGTGAAAGGCGGAAGAAGAGAGGTGGGTTGGGAGGCTGTTTTTTTTTGAACCTTCTGAGATGGAGTTTCGCTCTTGTCACCCAGGCTGGAGTGCAATGGCACGATCTCGGCTCACTGTAACCTCTGCCTTCTGAGTTCAAGTGATTCTTCTGCTTCAGCTTCCCGAATAGCTGGGATTACAGGCACCCACCACCATGCTCGGCTAATTTTTTGTCTTTTTAGTAGAGGTGTTTCACCACGTTGGCCAGGCTGGTGTTGAACTCCTGACCTCTGATGATCCACCTGCCTTGGCCTACCAAAGTGCTGGGATTACAGGTGTGAGCCACTGTGCCTGGCAATTGCAGTAACCCAGAGCGCTATGATGAGGACTGGACCTGGTTGGAAATGATGAGAAAGGTGAGAAGTGGTTAGGTCTGGCATATATTTTGAAAGGAGAGTTTAAATGGGTTGAATGACAAGAGAGAGAAAAAGAAGTTTTAAGGATGATGTCAAGGATTTTGGCCTGAGTAACTGGAAGATTACTCAGATGCTGTTATTGAGATCGGGAAGACTATGAGAGGAGTAGGTTATAGCAGGGGGAATCAAGTGTGTTTTGGGCATGCTAAATTTAAGGTCCAAAAAGAGATGTCAGGAAGTGTTGGCTGGGTGCGGTGGCTCACGCCTGTAATTCCAAAACTTTAGGAGGCTGAGGTGGGCAGATCACGTGAGGTCAAGAGTTCAAGACCAGCCTGATAATTATTAAAATCAATCATTGATGTTTACTAGTTAATCATATTATTGCTCCTAATACCCCAGGGGGTGTACACCTACCTGTGATGTTGTTCCTAATATCCAGGGACAGAGACCATGATTTTAGTGTTAATATCGCAGTAGGTGTGCACTCACCCTGTGACACTGATCCTAATATCCAGGGGGGTAGAGTATGACATGACTCCCAACATAGCAATGAACGGACAGCCACCCGGTGATATTGCTCCTAATATTCATGGAAGAAGCGTATGATATTATTCCCAATATCGCAGGGAGGGTACAGCTCTTCTGTGATATTGTTTGTAGTATCTGGAGGGGGAGAGGATGATGATAATTCCAGTATCGCAGACTGTGTTCCGCCCTGTGATACTGTTATTAATATCCTGGAAGGGAGAGGATGATATGACTCCCCATAGAGCAGGAGGCGTACACCCAGCCTGGGATATTGTTCCCAATATCCATGGAGAGGAGAGGCTGATATTACTCCCAATATGGCAGGGGGTGAACATCCACCCTGTGATATTCTTCTTAATATTCCAAGGCTGAGAGGCTGATATTACTCCCAGTATCGCAGACACTGTACACCCCCGTGTGATACTCTTCCTGATATCCGGAAGGGAAGAAGATGGTATTAATCCCCATATCACAGGAGGTGAACATCCACTCTGTGGTATCTTTCCTACTATGCAGGAGGAGAGAGGATAATATTATTCCCAATATTGCAGAAGATGTACACGCCCCCCCGTGATATTGTCCTTAATATTCCAAGGCACAGAGGACGATGTTACTCCCAATATCACACAAAGTGTACACCCCCCAGTGATGTTGTTCCCATGATCCAGGAGGGAAGAGGATGATATGACTTTCAACCCCTGCCCCCTGCAATGCTGTCACCCTGCAACACCGACACCCAGCTCAACCCGACATAAGACCAGAGGTGCTGGCTGGGGGTGTTCATTGCTTCTCTTTTCTCCCTTGCCAGACTCAGTAGAGGAAGCTGAGACTGAGCAGCCACAGGAATAAGGTAGGTTATGCCTGCAGCTCAGGCTTCCTCTGGTTATGAGCTAGGCCTTGGGGTAACGCCGGGGGAGGTGACAGAGCTGAGTACGGTGGGCATTGGACGCGGCTGTCACCCCTCTGTGGTGTGGGCTGGGGGCTTGGGGGACATCACCTGAGGTGGGCCTGAACCTCCCGTCTACTCTGGCACTGGAGGCCGTGGGGTCCCACACTTCTTCCAGTGAACATGCTGACCCCCGCCCGGTCCCCGACCAAGGTGGGGCATCCTTTCCACTGCTGGGGCCCACATGTAGCTGTGGGGTCCTTTCTCATGACCTGCAGAAGCTGCAGTTCGCCTCGTGCTCTGCCTCAGAGATGGGAGGCCACACTGCCCTCAGCGGGTAGCAGAATTCAGAGCCTTAGGTTGCAGGGGCCTCAACTGAGGTCCCTGAAGGGTCTGCTCCTTCCTGAGGGGAGCCAGTGGGGAAGGGAAGGTTGTTGTAGGTTTGCCTCAGGGAGGGGGTGGTTCCACCCTCTGCCAAAGTCACTGGAGCAAAGGCACCTGGCTCGCCAGCTGCCCTGGAGGCCAAGGTAGTGGCTGGGAGGGGCTGTGTGCCTCTGCCGGGTGGGGGAGATTTCTTAGCTAATCTAGTGTAGTCAAGTCAGACACTTGCCTCTAAATCATATTTATTTATTTATTTATTTATTTAATCCAAGGCTTTACAGATGAATAGGGAGGCAATTTGCATTGAAAATATTTTTTACATGTGAGCTTGAAACGGAGAGTCTGTTTAAATCTAGGTTTTTTCCTTCCCAGTAATGCCTCCTTTCATTCCAGGTTTTCCAACAGGAAATGCGCTCGTTTGCTCACCTCTGGGAGGGGGCTTTGGCTAGGAATCCACTGAAGCCAGCAGGCGCCAGTGGGCTGCTTGAGCAGCCTGGCCTTTGTTAACCCTTTAGGAACTGTGGGCTTCAGGTTTTCAGACCCTCCAAGGTGAAGGTGGCCTCAGAGGCCTGGAAGCTTTCCCATCCTTCCTGCAGGGATGATCCGTTTCCCTGCACGGAGCTGGGTACATGGGTACAACACCCCTGTCCTGTGCCATCGGTGGCTTTGCCAATTTTGCACAGCAGCTTTTGAGCTGATCAATAGCTCTGATTGGCTGTTGAGGATTTCATGGATTCCGGTACCCCACCGGGGGCCCATATGCTGACAGAAGTTACATTTGTAGTTGTGGTGCTGCATACACATGGGTCCAGTTAGAAGGCTTTGATTCTTTCTAAAGGGAAAGGCATCTCTGAGGGATCGCTGAGCTGACATAGTCTCCTCAAACCATGCTGTCAGGTGGGCGACAAAGCAGGACAGGAGGGTGATTTTGTAGGAGAGTCAGGCCGTGAGCCTGCGTGTTCTCTCTGTCCCCATACTGCCAGAGTTCCTATGTGCTCCAGGTCCCGGGTTTGCATTGCACATAATTCTCAAGGGCTCATGGCAAGCTGGGCCAGGGACACAGAGGGTGGGGATGTGGGGACCCTGCCCCCAGTGGACCAAGGACTCACTGCTGGACTCTAATCTGTCTAGGTGTTTTTGTGACTTGCAGAAATACCTCCACCTTGCCTGGGCCTGGAGCCAAAGGAGACCCTGCCGAAGGTGAAGAATGTTCTGGAACAATGCAAGACCTGCCCAGGCTGCCCCCAGGAGCCAGCGTCCTGGGGTCTCTGTGCAGCATCCAGCAACATGAGCTTGCAGGACCCCGAGGAGCCCTCCTTCTGCTTGGAAGCTGAGGATGAGTGGAAGGACCCAGAGGCCCTGAGCTCATGGCTGCTGTTCCTGAACGCCCTGGGTACAAGGCCAGCTTCCGTGGCCTCTATGATGTGGCGCTGCCATGGCTGAGTAGCGTGTTCTGCAGCTTTAGCAATGAGGAGGAACTGACTGGGCGCCTGGCACAGGCCCGAGGGGTGGCCAAGAAAGCTGGCCTCCTCATGTCCCCAGCCAGGCTCTGCTTCCTCCTGGGACGGCTGTGCAGCAGGAGGCTCAAGCTGTCCCAGGCCCAGGTGTACTTTGAGGAAGCACTGGGGGCCCTGGAGGGCAGCTTCGGGGACCTGTTCCTGGTGGTGGCTGTGTACGTCAACCTGGCCAGCATTTACTGGAAGCAGAACCGGGAGAAGTGCACACAGGTGCTCCTGGGGACGCCCGGCCACATCTGCAGCACCGAGGCGGAGGGGGAGCTCCTGCAGCTGGCGCTGCGGCAGGCGGTGGGTGGCCAGAGCCTGCAGGCCGAGGCCCGGGCCTGCTTCCTGCTGGCCAGGCACCACCCGCACCTCAAGCAGCCCGAGGAGGCCCTGCCCTTCCTAGAGCAGCTGCTGCTTTTGCACAGGGACTCGGGAGCCCCAGAGGCTGCGTGGCTCTCAGACTGCTACCTACTCCTGGCTGACATCTACAGCTGCAAGTGCCTGCCCCACCTGGTGCTGAGCTATGTCAAGGTGGCCTCATTGAGGACACGGGACTTCCTGGTCGGCTTGCTGAGGAGCGTGAACCTGGTGCTCCAGAACGCCCTCCAGCCCCACAGCCTCCCCACCCAGACTTCCTACTACCTCAGGTGAGCACTGGCCTCCCTAACCCTGGGCACAGGCCAGGTCCTGTGCGGATTTCTCCATGCCAGCCTGGTCCAGCTGTACAGCCACCATGGCTACCATGGCCCAGCCATCACCTTCATGACGCAGGTGGTAGAAGCCAGTGCTGTTGCCGGAGTCCGTGCCATCGTGGACCACCTGGAGGCCCTGGCCTGGCTGCACGTGCTTCATGGACAGAGCCTCGTGGCACTGAACATCCTGCAGTCTGTCCAGGATGCAGTGGTGGCCAGCGAGGACCAGGAGGGTGTGATTGCCAACGTGGTGGCCATGGCTCTGAAGAGGACGGGCCAGACGAGGCAGGCAGCCTAGGGCTACTACCGCACCCTGCGGGCGGCTCACGACCTGGGCCAGCAGAGGAACCAGGCAGTGGTGGTGGCCAACTTCGGGACCCTGTGCCTGCACGCGGCTGCTCAGCACTACCTCCTGGGGGCCGTGCAGCTGTTCTCGAGGCTGCCCTGCGGTGAGTGTGGCCAGGACTTCACCCACATGCTCCTGTAGCTGGGCCACCTCTGCACCCACCAGGGCCCGGCCCAGCAGAGCAAGGGCTACTACTAGTGGGCCCTTCTGGTCGCCGTGGAGATGGGTCATGTGGAGAGTGAGTGCCCCTCCTGTGCGCCTTCTGGGGCCACTCGGGTCAGGGCACACCTGGGGTTTGTGATTCGGAAACAAGTGGTGGTTTTTCCACCATTGAAAGTGCTGAGTTGTGGCCAGCAGCGGATGTTGGCAAGCGCCCTGGAGACAGGCGGTTCCCACGCAGGGCCAGGCCCTCTGTGCCCTACTGGGGCAGCCAGCTCTTCCTGGTTTGCCCAGGGACCACCCTGCCTTGAGCACTGAAAGTCCTGCATGCTGGGAATTCCTAGCCATAACCCTGGGATCAAGGCAGGCTCTGCTGAGCTGGGACTTGGGGCCCCTCCATGAGCCAGGCCCTGAACGCCGTTTCTTGTGGACGTGTTATCTGCTTGGTATGTTGGCAGTATGCGCACCTGTCATCCCACTTCACAGAGGACATGGGGCGGGTGATTGCCGAAAGCCGCAGAGCAGTTCATGCAAAAGTAGCTCATTGTGCAGAGTGTGCCAGGCCCCACCCACAAATGGGGCTTGTGGGGTCCTCGGGTGGCAGGGACTGAGCGTGGGAATGTGAGGTTCAGGCCAGAGAAGCCACAAAAGGGTGAGTGGCGTGATGGCAGGGCAGCACTTGGCCCCGGGTTAGGGAAGCCTCTTTAGTCTGGGACCAGAGGGTTGAGAGGATTCAGTCAAGTATAGGTGGTGGGGGAGGGGCTAGTGGTGTAGCCTGTGTGAAGGACCAGGGATGAGTGAGTGGGGGTGAGTGAGTGGGAGTGTGAGCGGGGATGAGTGGAGTGTGAGCGGGGGTGAGTGAGCAGGGCTCATGCAGGGAGGTGCGGAGTTGGGAGTGGGTGGGTTGGGTGCTGGATGGTGAGCAGCTCTTCTGGAGAGCTAAGCAGAGCCTGGGGCCTCAGGCTGTGGCTTGGCCTTTTCCCCAAGAGCACTGGGGAGCCATGGAGTGCTGTCGAGCAGTCACTGCACACTGAGCAGTAAACGGACAGTAGGTGGGCAGGGCTGTCCGAAATCTAGGCCGCAGAGGATAGTTGAGTCCAGGAAATGGCCGAGACAAGGGATACTGTTGTGGGTCCCCTCTGCCTTGCAGCACTTTGTCATGGCATAGTGAGACCACTCAGAGGTGCCTCCTGTGGCCTGGACCAGAGCCAAATCTGCCCATTTCCCAGCACAGGCCTGGCACCCACTCCTGGCCCTAGGAGGGATGAGATTTTGGAAAGGACCGTGTGAAGGGGCCCCGGTCCCACACATCTGCTCAAGGAGGGGTGGGGGGTTCATACCCAGGCTTCTTCCCCAGGGGCATTCTCTGACTGGAAGGAGACCCTCCAGGAACCCAGCGCCCCAGCCCCCACTGTAGCCTCTGGTGATAGCCTATGGCACCTCCTCCTACGAGGCCCTCCCCGGGGTGCTGGGGGATTCAGACTTGCAAATGCAGGCCAGGGAATGGGGATCCTGCTTCCCTGTCTCCCCACCCTGTACTGAACGGTTGAGGAGACCGAGGGCGGGGCTGATACCCCACATGCTTACTTGGGGTCATTTTTGAGTCACTTTCGGTAGTTTGTGTCCTTCTAGGAGTTTGGCTGTTGTGTCTAGATGGTCTGATTTGTTGGTGTACAATTGTTCGTAGTGTTTTCATGGAATCCTTTTATTTCTGTCAGGTCGGCAATAATGTTTCCTCTTTCATTTCTTATTTTAGAAACTTGGGTTTTTAATTGTTTATTTATTTTTATTAGAGATGCGGTCTCATCATGTTCCCCCAGGCTGGTCGTGAATGCTGGCCTCAGCGATCCTTCCACCTCGGCCTCACAAAGCGCTGGGATGACAGGCGTGAGCCGTGGTGCTCAGTCTCTGATTTTAGTCATTAGTGTCCTGTCTTTTCTTGGTCAGTCTGGTGAAAGATTTGTCAATTTTGTTATTATTTTCAAAAAACCCACTTTTGGTTCTGTTGATTATCTCTTTTGTTTTTCCATTCTCTGTATTTTTACTTCTCATTTCCACTCTCATGTTTATTATTTTCTTCCTTTTATTCGCTTTGGGTTTAGTTCATTCTTTTTCTAGTTTCTCAAGGTGGAAGGTTAGGTTTTTGATTTGAGATTTTTCTTCTTTCTTTGAATGTAGACATTTACAGTTATAAATTTTCCTTTCAGCACTGCCTTAGCTGCATCTTGGAATTTTTGATACGCTGTGCTATTTTTTTTTTTTTTAAAGACAGAGTTTTGCTCTATTGCCCAGGCTGGGGTGCAGTGTTGTGATCTTGGCTCACTGCAACTTCTGCCCAGGCTGGGGTGCAGTGTTGTGATCTTGGCTCACTGCAACTTCTACCCAGGTTCAAGCCATTCTCATGCCTCAGCCTCCCGAGTAGCTGGGATTACAGATGTGCACCAACCCACCCGGCTAATTTTTGTATTTTTTTTTTTTTTTATAGAAGTGGGATTTCACCATGTTTTCCAGGCTGATCTCAAACTCCTGGACTCAAGCGATCCTCCCACCTCGGCCTCCCACAGTGCTGGGATGACAGGTGTGAGCCACCGTGCTGGCCCGGGCTGTGCATTTGTTTGCATTCTTCTCAAATTAGTTTTTGGTTTCCCTGACGGTCTCTTTGACTCACTGGTTGTTTAGGAGTGTAATTTCCACATATTTTTGAATTTCCCACATTTCCTTCTCTGTTGATTTCCAGTTTCATGCCAGTACAGCTGAAGAGGACCTCTGCTTTGGTCTCAGTCCTTCTCCATTCACTGAGGCTCGTTTTGTGGCCTGGCACATGGTCTGTCATGGGGAATGTCCCATGGGCGCTCGAGAGGACTGTGTATTCAGCTGTTGTTGGGTGGTGTAACAGATGTCCATTCGGTGTACCTGGTTTCCAGTATTAATCTCCGGAATGTTTCTGACACTAGAAAACCAGAAGCTTTCCACCGTTCCCAGTGCCCTGGCTTGGGAGAGGCCAGTGAGCCTGTGGGTTTGGAGCCTGGTTGCATGAGAGAAGCATGTGTGGGAATGCCAGGGGCTGGCTTGGAACCCCATTCCCCCAACATGATGCCGTGTGTGGCAGACATGACGCTTGGCTTTGCTCTCTCAGGGTTCCATGTGTGACAGGGGCTACTTGTGCCCCTGGCCTCATCAGCTCAGGCTGAAGGCGGCCCTGGTCCTGGCCGGAGGGGATTTGTGAAGCAGAAACAGATGGCCTGGTGCAGCGGCTGAGCCTGGCCAGGACCTCGACCCTGGGAGTTGGAAAGAAGGCCGGCCTCTACCATGAGCATCTGCACTAAGGTGTGCCCATGTCACAGTGTGCTCGGCGTCTGCCTTGGCATGGGTGCATGGCCTGTCTGCGCTCAGGCTCCCCGCCTATGGGGCCCAGGCTCACAGAGGTGTGAAAGAGGCAAGCACAGCACAGGGGCCTTCGAGCCCAGCCAGCCTCGCTTCGATGCTGGGAGACTAATGTCTTCCATTTTGTCTTCTGCCCAGGCCAGCTGCGGGCCGTCCAGCGGCTGTGCTACTTCTACAGCGTCGTCATGCTCAGCTAGGCCCAGTGTGTCCTCTACCACGAGCTCCAGCTCTCCCTGGCCCACAAGGTGGCCGACAAGATGCTGGAGGGGGCAGCTCCTGGAGACCATCAGTCAGCTCTACCTGTCCCTGGGCACTGAGCGGTGAGGGCTGGCTTTGCAGTGGTGGAGGTGGGGGCAGGTAGGGCAGGGAGGGGGGCTCTGGGAATCTGGCCCAGGGCCCCAGCAGCCCCTCTCCTTTTGATCATTTGGTTCCTTGGCATCAGATGCTTTGAGCTGGTGGGCCTGGGGTTGTCCCAGGGCTGCTGCTGGCCGGTGAGTCCCAGCTTGAGCCTCCTTTGTTGGGTCAAAGGTTATCTCAACCCCAGCAGAGGCAGTATGTGCACTCTGGGCTGTTCTTCCTGCTATGGTGGCTTTTGTCATCTGACCTGCCTGCCCCGAGTCTTCACTCCTGACCTTCATCTGTCCCCTTAAATGTGACCACAGCAGCTACCTGTGGCTTCTCTCCCACAGAAGACAGAGCCAGTTGTGTCACATGCTTCCCTGGGGCAGGGTTTCAAGGTCTCACATCCCATATGTGGCCCACTCAGCTTCCCCTGAGCATCCTGACCTGGTGGGGTAACCATGACCCTGGCCACCCCACCCACAGGGCCCGGTGACGTTGCTGCAGTCGCACCCCCTTGAGTGTCAGACTTACTGAGAGAGCAGGGAAGGAGCCAGATTCCATGGGGACCCGGGAGACTGGCTCCAGTCTAGGCCTCAGGTTCACAGAAGGAAAATGGGCCAGTGTGCCAGAGCCATGCTTCTCAAAGTGTAGTCCGTGGACCAGCAGAGCAGCATCCATGTCACCTACGAGTTTGTGGCAAGTGGGAGTTCTGGGTCCTGCCCCAGGCCTGTGGAGCCGGAAGCTCTGGGGGCAGGGCCAGCAAGCTATAAGGACAGGCCTCCGGGTGACTGTGATGCCTGCACACCTTGAGAACCATTGGCCTAGATAGCCTCTGAACACTAACGGCTCCTGGTGTGTCTGAAGAAGACACAGGCCATGTCTGGGAGGCAGGGGAGCTGGACTAGCACACTCCTCCTGCCACAGGGCAGCATGATGCTCGATTCCCTCAGAAGGATGTCCTTCATCTTTTCCATGCCATGTGTGTTCACCCTGGCCCTCCCAGCAGCCTGGGAAGGGCGGAACACTGCACACACAAGAGGGCCGTTCCCAGTCCCCACATGCCAGATTCATCTGTCACCAGACCCACGGGAGGAGGCAGACTGGTTCCAGGAGGATGAGAGCCCTTGTTCTGACACCTGTGTCTGATTCCAGGGCCTACAGATCCACTCTGGACTACACCAAAGGAAGTCTGAGGATTTTCATTGACCTCCAGAAGAAAGAGAAGGAGGCGCATGCCTGGCTGCAAGCAGGGAAGATCTACTACATCCTGTGGCAGAGCGAGCTGGTGGACCTGTACATCCAGGTGAGTGGCAAGGGATGCAGGACGATGCCTGTGCTGTTCACTCTCTGTCCATCCACCCATCCATTCATCCTTCCATCCATCCCTCTCTCTCTCCATCCATCCATCATTCATCCATCCTTTTATCATCCATCTATTCACCCATTTATCCATCCATCCATCATCCATCCATTCTTCCATCATCCATCCATTCTTCCATCATCTTCCTATACACCTGTGGGTCCTTCCATTGATCCATCCATCATACATACATCCGTCCTTCCATCATCCATCCATTCACCTGTTCGTCTTTCCACGCATCCATCATCCATCCCTATGTCCATCCATCCATCCATCATTCCATCTATCTTTCCATCACCCATCCAACTGTTCATCCATCCATCCTTTCACCTCTTCGTCCATCCATCTTTCCATTATCCATCCAACCATCTTCCATCCATTCACCTGTCCATCCATCCGTTTATCATCCATCCATCCATTCACCTGTTCATCATTCCATCCATCCATCCGTCCATCCATCCTTTTATCATCCATTCATTCAGCCACCATCCATCCACCTGTTCGTCTATTCATCCATCCATCCATCCTTCCATCAACCATCCATTAACCTGTTCATCCTTCCATCCATCCACCATTCATCCATCATCCATCCTTCTATCAACCATCCAATCACCTCCTGTTCATCCTTCCATCCCATCATTCATCAATCCTTCCTTCCATCCATCATCCATCCATTCATCTGTTCATCCTTCCATCCATCATCCTTCCATCCATCCATTCACCGTTCGTCCATCATTCATCCATCCACCACCAATCTACCTATTAATCCATCCCTCCATTCATCTATCTGTCCATTTGTTTATCCATACATTCATCTATCCACCATCTATCCATCTATATGTACATACATCATCTACCCTCCACCCAGCCATACATTATCTACCCACCCATACAGACATACACACATCATTCCACTCAACCGTCCATCCATCCAAACATTAATCTATCCACACATCCATCCATCCATGTGTCTACATCTCATCGATTCATCCATCCCTCCACTCATTCCTAAGCCACTGCTGAGCACTTGTTGTGTGCCTTTCCCCTCCCTCTAACTGGTTCCCTCACATCCTCCCCCAGTGGCCAGCATCTTCTCCCTGAGGGCAGAGGCGCGGCCCCTCACAGTGCCCAGAACCTGCTGGTATACAGCACATGCTCAAATAATGTGACCACTCAGTTAACACACAGAAGAACTTGCTCCAAGCGACACGTGGCACATCTCCTTACAAAATGAATCTATCATAGTGGCTGTTTTCAGAGGCTTTCCCAAACACAGTGTGATCTGGAACAAACTGTGAAGCCCACGAGCCTGGTGAAGCTTTCATTATTGAGCACCTGCTGTATACCTCCTTGAGCTGAGAAGAGGGATCAAGAGCTCATGGCCAAGAGGGGACCAGGCCCACCCACAAACACTGTTGATGTGGCAGGGATGTGGCAATGCAGAAAGGAGCCAGGGGATGGGCTTCCAGCAATCTGGGGGCCACGGAGACTGGTTTGAGTGCAGGGGGAGTGGGCTAGGGCTATCCCTGGTGGTAGGATTCACAGGTGTCGGGCTCCTGGGCTGCAGCTGCTCAGTCACCTCCTGGGACTCAGGTGCATCAGTTCATTGTCCTCATGCCAGTGCTAGGGACAGCCTTAATGCACAGGGTCTGAAAAATGCTCAGGTGTACCTGTAGTGTGTGAGAGGAAGGAGGCTGGCAAAGGTGGGCTTGGCCACCTTGCCAGGTGTGGGTCTTGAGCGAACTTCTGCCTCCTTTCAGGTGGCACAGAATGTGGTCCTGTACACAGGTGACCCCAACCTGGGGCTAGAGCTGTTTGAGGTAACTGGAGACATCTTCTTCAATGGGGCCTGGGAGCAGGAGAAAGCTGTGTCCTTCTACCAGGTGAGCTGGCCTGTGGGCTGATGTGAGTGGGCCTCAGGGGGGCACCTGGAGGGCTGAGGCACAGGTGTGGCAGGGCAGAGGCCTCTCGCCTGGAGGCAGGGCCACCCATGCACATGCTTCGTTTCCCAGTGGTCTCACCGGAATGATATTGACCATGCCCCTGCCTGGGACAAACGCTCGGGGCCTGGACGTGACAATGGCTCTACCCTTGTACCTGATGATCTCAAGCAACCATGAGCGGGAAGTCCTGTCCCCATCTTCCAGATGAGGACACTGAGGCTCAGAGAGGCACAGGGACATGTCAAAAGACACACAGCATGTCAGTGGGAGGCCCAGGTCTGCATGCACCCTGAAGTGGGATGGCTTCTCCCTTCCTCTGAGCTCACGGTGTGGCTCAGCCCTGGGCACATGTGGTGCTTTTAGAGCAGAGAGGAGTGCTGGCTCCCCCCAGTCAGACCCCCAGTGCCCAGGTGGGAGAGGCTGGTCTGAGGCTGCCGGGTGTAGCTGGATGGGCTACTTGGGTGTCCAAGTTGTTGACTCTTCAGCCCCCAACTTGGGTGTCTGAACTGTGTCCCAGAGCACAGAGCTGTTTTGAGGCGCAGGGGTAGCTGGGGCGTGGGAAGCTCCAAGCACATGTTTGAGCTCTCAGGAAGGCGCTGGGCAAGGTGGGTGCTGCGGGAAACCTGACCCCACCTGCCTGTGTGGTAGGACTGGGTCCTGGCCCTGGCAGTGACTACGGGCAACCGCAAGGTGGAGCTGCAGCTACAGCTGTGCAATAAGCTGGTGACTCCTGGCCACACTGGAGAAGCCCCAGGAGGACTTGGAGTTTGCCTACATGGCCCTAGCATTCAGCATCACTCTGGGTAAGTCCCCTGAGCCCCCACCCTGCCAGGACCCACACTTTGCCAGAGCCCAGCCTCCAGGTCTGCAGGGCAGGAGCTGAAACAGCTGCTGGATTTTCCTGGTCTCCTGTCCAGGCAGGCAGATCTGCACAACCGGCTTCCCCGTCCGGCTGTGGGGCACAGCCAGAGGTCTCTCATGCAGTGCAGAGCTCCCTGCCTGACTGAGCTCTGCTTCCTCTGCCTGCTCCCGCTGCTGACCACAAGGGCCGCCCAGTGTGCCCTCTGCCTTCCAGACATGCCAGGCATCTCGTTGGTCCCTGTATGTGCCAGGCTTAGTGGCACATTCCCTTTCTCCCATGCCCTTCCCACCCTCATCAACCACATGGCTCCCTGGCTGATAAAATCCCAGTTCCCCTCCAGCAGTCTGCCCCTTAAGGCCGGGCATCCCCTGGTGTTGTGCCAGGGTCGTCTGTCCCTCTCCAGAGACAGGGAACCATAGGCAGGCCACGTGCCCCAGCGCCTTGTGCCCTGGGGCCCAGTACACAGTAGGTATACAGCTGATTCCCCAAGGTAAGGGGCTCTGATCGTGACACACCCAGGAGGAGTCGGATGTCACGTCTGTGGGTTGCATGGAGCTGGGGTGCCTGGGAGGACCTAGACTGCATGGCTTTTGGGCTCCCCTGGTTAAAACCAGTGAGCAAAGGCAGGTGGCTATGTGTAGGCACAGAGCTGGGCCATCCAAGTCCGACTTTGCCAAAGCCTCACAGTAGACAGGGGCAGGCCTTATTAGTTCTGCTTTGCAGATGGGAAAGTGAGTCTGGGAACCTGGAAGGGACTGGCCAGAGCTGCCCAGGTGACTGGAGGCAAGCCAGGTGTGCTGCCCGAGATCTGTATACCTGCTCCTGAGGGGCCTGTGCCTGACTGCCCCAGGGAGCCACGTCCTCACACCTGCCTCTTTGGCCTGCCCCCCAGGGGACCGGCTGAACGAGCGCGTGGCCTACTACCGGCTGGCCGCCCTGCACCAGCGGCTGGGCCATGGCAAGCTGGCGGAGCACTTCTACCTCAAGGCCCTGTAGCTCTGCAACTCGCTGCTGGAGTTCAATGAGGAGACCCTCTATTACATGAAGGTGTACCTGGTGCTTGGTGACATCATCGTCTATGACCTGAAGGTGAGTGGGGAGGGACAGGGCTCTGGGTGTTCCCGGCCCCCTTGGAGTGGGATCTCCACAGACCCCAGGGGTCTGGGTTCCAGCCTTCCTTAGGAATAGCCCAATGGCTTCCCTGGAGCTCTGCACCCAGCTGGAGGAGCCAGCAAGGTTAGCAGATACAACCCAGCTCCAAGCTGGCCAGGCGCCACCCTCAAGAACTCAGTCTCAACCAGGGAGGCCGACACATGAGTGGGCAATGGTGGCCTCTGGGTAAAGAAGGGGAATTGTCAGTCACCTCCTGGAGGAGGTGACACCAAAGCTGAGTCTTGACAGTCAAATGTCAAGTTGGACATTTCAGAGGATGGTATCATCCTCACATTGAATCCACGTTGCAAGATCCAACCCAAATCCTGGCGCCTCCTCTAGGAAGCCTGCCCAGGGTGCCAGCCTGCACTGAGCAACTCCTTCCTGGAGTCCCGAGACACCTTGAATCTTCACATTACCCAGGAAGGGTGGGGTGGGACCAGTGTCTTACCGTCGGGTTCACAGACAGGGAAACCCCAGCTCAGGGCAGGTGCAGTGGGGCGGGGCCCTAGCCAGGCAGGCTGCGACCTTGCTGGATGGGGTCAGTCTCGAGGGGAGGTGCTGTGCTCCCTCTGCCCCCAGCCCTGCAGGGGTGGAGAGCTGGGACTGTCAGACTCAGACCTGGGGTGTCTCCACCCCTCTGCCCAGCAGGCACCGCCCCTCCTCAGCTATCGCACCGGCACCGCGTTAGTGCTCCTTATGGACTGAGGGGCCAGGGCGCTCCAGTCCAGGGACTGAGATCTTGGGGGCCTTAGAACAACATGAGGAGCTGGGGCAGCCCTAAGACCCCACCCCTTATCCCCCACCACAGGCCTGGGGCTGCCCAGAAGGCCCCCGCCCAGTGCTGGTGACACCTGATGGTCAGAAGCGGTCCCTCTGGCCTCCCAAGTCCCAGCCAGACAGGGAGGTGCCAGGTGTCAGACCCAGAGGGATGCTGCTCACCGCTCAGGGGCTCGCCTGGGACCCAGGGGACGAGCCTCCCAGAAGAGGCCTTTATCTCTCTTGGTGAAGCCTGCCGCCCACTCCGCCTGCCCGGGAGGAAGGAAAGGGCCACGTAGTACCTGAGAGGCAAAGTCCACGGTTGGGGGCGAGGGGCAGAGGCCTCCTTCACCTCCTTCCCATGCACAGCCCTCTGGGTCTCATCGTGACTATGCTGTCAGCCCAGGCCAGCTTCCCACAGGGAGGCCCCCTCGGAATTCCCCAAGGGTGGCTGTCTTCCAAGGCCACACCCTCCTCCTTGTATAGGAGGCTCTGGACCCAGGGCCCAGAGGAGTGGGGGAAAAAGCCGGGCTGGATGGGGCCTGGAAGGCTGGCAGAGAGGCAGGGGTAAATGGGCATCTTTGCCGATTGCCTCTAAAATGGGGTCCCCTTTAGTCTACACGTGAGAGTAAGCCCTGGAATAGGGTGGATTAGGTGTATCCTGGCTCAGCCTGCCACTCACTAGCTGTTGCACACACTACAGGCACATGGAAATGCACACCCAAATGCACACAGGCACACGCACACACACAGGTACACAAACACGCACAGGCACACTCAGAGACATATGCTTTGGCTGGCTCCTTCCTGTTTAGTTGGGATGCCCCCACCCCTTCAGGAAGCCTTTGCCTTCCACCCCCGGCTGAGTCTGCGGCCTCCTGGGCCCCCCACAGGCTCCTGGGCTTCCCTCTGCCACAGCCCGGGCCACCTTTGTGGTCAGTGTTCACTCCCAGGTCCCTCAGACTGGGAGCAAGGACGTTAGGCTCAGCCATGCACCCAGCACAGAGTCCAGGGTTTGGCTGGGCCGGGGGCATTGGATGAGCAGTGGCGGTGACTCGGGGCCTTCTCATGCCCTTGCTCCGTGTGTGGGGTGGGGCAGTGAGGGAATGGACTGCTGCATCTTGGACTTTGTCCTTGGCCCTGGAGCCATCTTGAGGTGTAAAGAGGGACAGGCCAGGCATGGGTCTTAGAGAGGTCCCTTGAGTGACCCCCATGTGGAGGAGGCGCCTGGGGAGAGGCCGGGTGGGGGATGGGAGGGTCAAGGTGGAGGTCTGGGAGGCAGCATCCCAACCCAGGGATGGTGAGTTTGAGCCAAAGATTCATTGAAAATGGGAGTGGATGTCTGGGTAGTCACACTCCGTCAATATTTCAGGGAACATTGCCAGAGAGGACACCTGTGAGATGGTTTTGTACCCGGCCTGTCCCATGGAGGGCCTGGAAATGGTCAGCATGGACAGGGGCCAGAGGGGAGCCTGGGTCACTCAACGCTGTGCCCCTGCTGTGGCTTGGAGCCATGGGTCCTGCATGGAACTCTCAGAGCAGGCAGGATCTGCCCTGACCTCAGCCCATGGGGAAAGCAGCCACTGCCTGCAGAAAGGGTAGGACTGGGGCAGGAGGCTTGGGGTGAGTGGGGCATAGGGACAGTCAGGAAGGCTTCCAAAGATGTCAGGGTTGTCCTCACCTCCTGCAGCTGAGACCACAGCAGTGTCACAGGCTTCAGGGCTCATGGGGTGAGCCAGCATTGGCTGGACATGTGGAATGACCTGGAGACAGGAACGGCCTCTGGGAAGACGGGCTCCGAGTCCCCCTTTTGCTGAGCATGGCCTGTCCCCTTCAGGACCGGTTTGATGCAGCCGGGTACTACCAGCTGGCACTGGCAGCCGCCGTGGACCTGGGCAACAAGAAGGCACAGCTGAAGATCTACACGCGGCCGGCCACCATCTCCCACAACTTCCTCCCGGACCGCGAGAAGTCGCTCTTCTTCTAAGTCGCTCTTCTTCTACCGGAAGGCCAGGACCTTCGCCACAGAGCTCAACGTCCACAGGGTCAACCTGCCTCCTCTGCCACTCTGCAGGTGGGCCCTCTGCTTGGCCCCCAGCCACCCTCGCTGAGGACAGCATCCGAGGGAGTGGGTTTTGTGCGAGGATGGTCTCCTGCCTCTCCTGGTGTCTCCTGTGGCTCATTTTCTGGGAAATGGAGGCATGAAAGCAGGGTTCAAATAGCAATAAATGTTTTTTTGCAATAACATACTGAAGTCCCCAGGGCATCCTCCCCTGTGTGCTTCCTGGGCTGTGTCTAGGAGCCAGCTCCTTCCATGGTGGCAGCCCTCTGATCTTGGGGATGAGAAGGACCCTGAGTCCAACAGACCTGGGCCAGGTCACCATGAGCCTCGGTTTCCTCGGCGGCCAGCGGACAGAGGCGAGATGGTGGTGGAACTCCCTGGGCAGCTCCCTGCTCTCCCTGCTCAGAGCTTTTGCTGTAGGTCTCGTGCCGCCCTTGCCTTTAACCTTCAGGCCACTGTGCCCGGATGTGGGGGCTGCTAGTGTCCCTGTTCGCCATTGAAGAAATAGAGGCACAGAGAGGTTAGGTGTCTGGCCCACCATCACACAGCAGGTAAAGGCAGAGACGCAGAGCCCAGTACTGACCACCACACCACCCTGCCAGCCTGCAGCCAGGAAGGTGTCCCCCATTAGGACCCAAGGTCAGCTCCTGGACCTCTCTTGTGGTGTCAGGAGAGCCACAGGCCAGTGAGGGTGGCCCCGGGGATCCCTCACTCAGTGTCGTCTGCTCCCAGACTTGTTGGGCCGAGCCTGGCCAGTCCCACCTCTGGCCACCGGTCAGCCCTGCGGGAAGTGAGATGCAGGGATCTCCGCCTGTGTAGACGCTGCTACCCAGTATTGAAAGGCTTATCTGGGCTGCCCCCCAGCCGTCCCCACATACCCCCTCCCCCTCCAGCCCTCATCCCAGTCCCTGGAATCCCAGGTTTTCCTTCTTGGAATCTCTTGGCCACAGGGAACACGGCTCACACGGTCTCTTTGCCAGTTTCTGGCAAGGAAACCGAGGTTCAGAGACTGTGGGTGTCCCACGTGGTTCTCACATACACTGCACTCTCCCAGGCCCCTCTTTTAAACACTTAAATGAGGTGACATTCACATCGCATGCAATTAACTATTTCAATGCAAATAATGTGGTGGCATTTGTGCATTCACAGTCCTGTGCAACCACTCACGCCAAGTAGTTTCAAAACGTGTTCATCTCCCCAGAAGAAACCTGCCATCCTCACTAAGCTGTTACCCCTCCTTGGTATCCCCCAAGCCCCTCGCTAATGGAAGGGGAAACTGAGGCCCGGAGAGAGACTTGCCAGTGGGCGGAGCTCTGATAATAAGGAATCAGGCACCCATCTGCTGCTTCAGTCCTGGTTGGTTTTCCACCCAGCAGAGGTGACAGAGCCAGGAGGTTCTGGGAGCGCCACAGGTGTCACTGGTTCAGTCCTGGGTTGGTTTTCCACCCAGCAGAGGTGACAGAGTCAGGACCTTCTGGGACCCCATGCTTGTAGCCAGAGCCCTGCCCCGAGCTTCCCCACCAGGGGGCAGCAGAGAGCTTTCCAGAACCGGCCGCGGGGCTGGCGGGAAGCAGCAGGTCAGAGCTGCTGACAAACCTCACGTGGACGGACTCTGTGGGTTGAGTTTGGGAATTGGAGAGGAGGCCGCGTGATTGGAAACGTGAAGACAGCACGGCCTGGCTGGAGCAGCGGGAAGCACCGTCACGTTTACTGAGGACACAGACCTCCTGCCCGCTGGGCCGGGCCTGCAGCCACTCTTCTCGGGGTGGGTTCCGCAGGTCCGCGTTGCTCTCGGCCCCCGACCTGCCTCAGAGTCCAGGGCCTTGGAACTGTGCCTCCCCATCTCCACCCACCCTGGCTGGTGCCATGACAGGACTGGATCCTGGGATCCTGTTCCTCTTGGGCAGCAGAGACTGGGGGACCAGGGGAGATGATGGGTCTTCAAGCCCCACATTCAAACCCCAGCCCACCAAGCACAGTCTGGGGGTTTGGGGTGAGAGAGTTGATGTCTCTGAGCCCCAGTTTTGTCACCACTAAAATGAGGCCGACGTACTGGGGCAGAGTGCCAGCCTCAGGGCTCACAAAGGCCTGTTTCCTACTGACAATACCTCTTACTCCTAGGAACAGCTCCAACAACCACACACTAGGGAACACTCAACCCAGGTCAGCTTTTCAGAGGCACCTGAACCAGAGCGACTCCATCTTGAATGGGGGCTGGGTAAGGGAGGCTGAGACCTGCTGGGCCGCCTTCCCAGGAGGCTAGGCATTCTTCCTCACAGGATGAGATAGGAGGTTGGGACAAGATACAGCTCATAAAGACCTTGCTGATAAAGCAGGTTGCAGTCAAGTCGGCCAAAGCCCACCAAACCCAAGATGGCCATGAGTGTGACCTCTGATTGTCCTCACGGCTAATTATGTGCTAATTATAATGCATTAGCTGCTACAAGACACTCCCACCAGCGCCAAGACAGTTTACAGGTGCCATGGCAACATTTGGAGGTTGCCCTACATGGTCTCAGAAGGGAGAGCAGAAACTCTCTGTTCTGGGAATTGCCCACCCCTTTCCTGGAACACTCATGAATTGTCCAACCCTTGTTTAGTGTATGATCAAGAAATAACCATGAAAATGGGCAACCAGCAGTCTTTGGGGCCACTCTGCCTATGGAACAGCCATTCTTTTTTTCTTTTTTCTTTTTTTTTGAGATGGAGACTCGCTCTGTTGGCAGAACTGGAATGCAGTGGCGTGATCTTGGCTCACTACAACCTCCACCTCCTGGGTTCAAGCGATTCTCCTGCCTCAGCCTTCCTAGTAGCTGGGATTACAGGCACCTGCCACCACACCAGTTAATTTTTTGTATTTTAGTGGCGACAGGGTTTTGCCATGTTGGACCAGGCTGGTCTCGAACTTCTCACCTCAGGTGATCCACCTGCCTCGGCATCCCAAAGTTATAGGATTACAGGAGTGAGCCACTGAGCCTGGCCAGAGTTGCCATTCTTTTATTCCTTTTCTTTCCTAATAACTTGCTTACACTTTTTGGACTCGCCCCGAATTCTTTCTTCTGTGAGATCCAAAAAACCTCTCTTGGGGTCTGGATTGGAACCACTTTCCAGTAACAAACTTGCTTAACCTCTCAGACCCTTCATCTCTTCATCTGTAACCAAAGACAAAGCCTCCCCTGAGGTTCCAAAAGTGTGAAGAGAATGCATGGGAAACGAGGGGCACAGAGGTGGTATGCAGAACCAATATCACAGATGTCAAGCCACTGTCATATTGGAAATAATATCATGCTCTTCCCCACAAGGTATGAGGAACAATATCACAGGGGGATGTGTACCTTCTCCAGTAGTGGGAGTAGTATCATCATCTCTTCCTTTAGATGACAGGAACAATATTACAGGGTGGGTGTACACCCCATGTGTTTTTGGAAGCAATGTCATTCTCTCTTCTTCTAGGTTTTACGATTCATATCACAGGCAGGATGTACACCCCTTGTTATATTGGACGGAGTCTCATCCTCTTTCAACGTGTATCTTTAGAACAATATCCCATGCGGGTTGTATATCTCTTCAATATTGGTAGTAATACCATCTTCTCTTTTCCCGGATATAAGAAAAAATATCACAGGAGGGTGTACACGCCTTGCAATGTTGTTAGTAATATCATCTTTCCCCTGTGGTTATTAAGAACAAAATCCCAGGGTGGCTGTACGGTTCCTACTTTATTGGGAGTAATATCATTCAATCACCCCCTGGATATCAGAAACCATATCACAGAAGAGTTGTCCACCCCCTTCGAGATTGTCAGCCATGTCATCTTCTTCCCACCTGGATATTAGGAACGATACCCCGGGGTTGGGGGCGGTGTACACCCACTGCGATATCGAAAGTAAAATCAACCTCTTTCCCGCTGGATATTAGGAACAATATCACAGGTGTGTGTGCACCTTCTGGGATATTGGGAGTACTATCAGTCTCCACCCCACTGCATATTAGGAGCAACATACAGGGGGCAGGGTAGTTACACCCCCTGCGATATTGAGAGCAATATTCTTCTCTTTCCCCTGTACATTAGGAACTACATCACAGAGGTCTGTACACCTTCAGCGATATTGGGATTCATGTTATCCTCTCCCCCACTGAATGTCAAAAACAATATCACAGAAGGGTGTAAACCCCCTGCGATATGGCCAGTAACATCATCATCTCTACCTTTGGATACTAGGAACAACATCACAGAGGGTGTGACACTGCCCCGCGATATTGGGCATAGTGTTATCCTCTCTTCCCCTGGATATTAGAAACGATATCCCTGGTGGGGGGAGGCGGAGTACATTAAAAACAATATCACTGGGTGGGTGTACACCCCCTGCAATATTGGGTGTAGTAGCATCCTCTCTTCCCTAGGATATTAAGAACAGTATCACAGGAAGGGTGTACAGCCACAGTCCCTGCGTTATTGGGAACAATAGCATCTTCTCCCCCTCTCTATATAAGGAACAATAGCCCAGGGTGGGTGTACATCCCCTGCGATAATGGGCGTAATGTCATCATCTCCCAAAGTGAATATTGGGCATAGTGTCACAGGAGGGTGTACGCCTTCTTCGATATTGGGAGCAATATCATCCTCTCCCGACAGGATTGTAGGCAAAATATCAAAGGGGTTTTACAACTTGTGCGATATGGGCAGTAATATCATCCTCTCCCCACCTCGATGTTAGGAACCATATCACAGGCGGCTGTACACTTCTTGTGATATTGGGAGTCACATCATCCTCTTCCATCATGGATATTAAGAACAATATTATAAAGTAGGTGTACACCCCCTACGATATTGAGAGAAATATTATGCTCTCCCCTTCGGGATATTAGAACAATATTGCAGGAGGTGTGTACAACCCCTGCAATATTGGGAATCATATCATCCTCTCCTCTGAATATAAGAAACAAATTAAAAGGAGGATGTACACCCCCTCTGATACTGGGAGTCATATCATTTTCTCTCCCTCTGGATATTCGGAACAATATCACAGTGGGTGTGTACACCTCCTGTGATACTGCCACTAGTATCATCGTCTCCATCCCAGGATATAGGGAACAATATCACAAGGGGGTGTACACCCCTTGCAATATTGGGAGTAACGTCTTCCTCTACCCCGCTGGCTATTGGGAACAATGTCACAGAAGAAGTGTACACCCCCTGCTCTATTGGGGGTATTGGGGGTGATATCCACTCCATCCCTGGATATTAGGAACAATATCACTAGGCAGTGTACACCTCCTGCAATATTGAGACTAATTCTCTCGCTCCCTGGATATTAGGAATCATATCACAAGGGTGGTGTACACCCACTGCGAAATCGGAAGAAATAGCATCCTCTCCACCTTTGGATGTTAGGGACAATATCACGGGGGAGGTCTACACGCCCTGCGATATTGGGAGTCATATCATCCTCTCCCACCCAGGATATAAGAAACAAGATGACCGAGGGGATATACACCCACTGCGATAGTTTCAATATCGTCCTCTCCCCACCAGATATCAGGAACAAGTCTATTATTAATATTAATAAGTATAAAAATTAAAAATCATCGATATTAATAATCACAAAAAGATAGTAAAAATAATACTGGTTAAAAATGTTAATGATTAGTATTAATAATATTAATATCACTATTAATAATAAATTAATACTAATAACACTATTAATAATAAAATAATGATATCAGCAATTAATGCTGCTTAAGTCAATACTAAGAGATGTTGGTAATAAAATAATGATTCATATTAAGAACTAATATTGTTAAATGACATTAATATTAATTTTAAGTGTGCATAATCATATATGTAAAATAATTATCCAAAATTAATAATGGTATCCTATTAATAGTGTCATTGATAATTAAAATCGATCATTGATGTTTAATAATTAATCATATTATTACTCCTAATATTGCAAGGAGTGTACACCTACCTGTGATGTCATTCCTAATATCCAGGGATGGAGAGCATAGTATTAGTTTTAATATCGTAGTAGGTGTACACTCATGGTGTGACACTGATCGTAATATCTAGGGGGATAGAGTATGACATGACTCTCAACATAGCAACGAATGGATATTAGGGATATCCCCCTAATATCTAGGGGGATAGAGTATGACATGACTCTCAACATAGCAACGAATACCATCTGGTGATATTGCTCCTAATATTCACGGAAGAAGTATATGATATTACTCCCAATATCGCAAGGATGGTACAGCTCTTCTATGATATTGTTCCTAGTATCCAGAGGGGGAGAGGATGATAATAATTCCAGTATCGCAGGCTGTGTTCACCCCCCCCGTGATATTGTTATTAATATCCTGGAAGGGAGAGGATGATATGACTCCCCATAGAGCAGGAGGCGGATACCCAGCCTGGGATATTGTTCCTAATATCCATGGAAGGGAGAGACTGATATTACTCCCAATATGGCAGGGGGTCAACATCCACCCTGTGATATTCTTCTTAATATCTCAAGGTCGAGAGGTTGATATTATTCCCAGTATCGCAGACACTGTACACCCCCGTGTGATACTCTTCCCGATATCCGGAAGGGGAGAAGATGGTATTAATCCCCATATCTCAGCAGGTGAACACCCACTCTGTGATACCTTTCCTAATATGCAAGGGGAGAGAGGATAATTTCATTCCCAATATTGCAAAAGATGGGACAATATCATGCTCCCCCCGTGATATTGTCCTTAATATTCCAAGGCACAGAAAACGATGTTACTCCCAATATCACAGAAAGTGTACACCCCCCAGTGATGTTTCTCCCATGATCCAGGAGGGCAGAGGATGATATTACTTTCAATATCGCAGGGGGTGTACACGCCCCCGGTGACACTGTTCCTAATTTCCACCTGGGAGAGGATGATATTACTCAGAATATCGCAGGGGTTATAAACACTCCTTTGATATTGTTCCTAATATCCAGGTGGGGAGACGATGATATGCCTCCCTGTATTGCAGAGGGTGTACACCCGTCTTTGATACAGTTCGTAATGTCTAGAGGGGGAGATGATATTACTCACAAAATCGTAAACACGCTGTGTGTCCATGATAGATCCAAATATCCAGGCAGAGATATGACACCTCAAGTCGCCGGGAGTGTCTAACCTGGCTGTCACATTGTTTCCTATACACAGGGAGGAGAGGATGATTTCGCGATCAATATCCAGGAAGTCAACACGCCGCCTGTGACATGCACCGTAATATTCACGTTGGGAGAGGATGATACTACTGTCAATAAGAAAGGGGTTGTCCAACTCGCCTGAGATATTTTTCTTACTATCCAGAAGAAGAGAGAATAGTAAAACTCCCAATAGTTCTGGTGGTGTCCTCCACCATGTGATATTGCTCTCAAGAGCAAAAGGGAGAGAAGATAATATTATTCATTGTACTGCAGGGAGTGTACACCAAACAGTGAAATCTCGCCACCCCCCACGAGGTAGGGACCAATAGCCACCCCCTCTCCCCACCTTGGCTATTGGGAGCCACCTCGCAGGGGGTGAGCCACCCCCCGCGAGGTGGGGACCAAAAGTCACCCCCTCTCCCCACCTTGGCTATTGGGAGCCGGTGGACTCACAGCCAGTTTACGATATTGTGAATAGTATCATCTCCCCATCCGAAATTATGCACTCTTTCACACATGGGTGTGCACCCTCAGTGTATTGCTCAAGGAGCAATAATATAATCAATTATTAAGTATCAATGATCGATTTTAATAATTACCAATAATACTAGCAATTAATAATTTACATTAATTATGGATAATTTTAAATAGGTAATGTTGTACACCAAAAATTAATTTTAATATTAATATCATTTATTAATATTATTATATCATTTATTATTTTATTGCCAGCATCGCTTAGTATTGATTTAAGTAACAATGTTGATATCATTATTTCATTATTAATGTTATTATTAGTTATTAATACTAATTGGTAACATGTTATCCAGTATTAGTATTTCATATCTTTATTGTCATTAATATCAATGATTACTATTTTTATTATATTTATTAATATTAATAATTAATAGACTTGTTCCTGATATCTGGCGGGAAGAAGATATTACTCCCAATAGTGCAGAAAGTGTACACTCCTCTACGATGTTATTCCTAACAGGGGGTAGAGGATGACATTATTGAAACTACCACAGTGTGTGTACATCCCTTCAGTCAACTTGTTCCTTCTATCCAGGGTGCGAGAAGATATTACTCCCAATATCACAGGGGGCGTGCACCTCCACTGTGATATTTTCCCTAACATTCAAAGGTGGAGAGGATATTTCTTCCGATTTCGCAGTGGGTGTACTCCACCCCTGAGATATGGTTCCTAATATCCAGATGGCGAGAGGATGATATCAGTCTCCATATTGCAGGAGATGTACACTCCCTACTGATATTGTTCCTAATATCCAGGGACGAAGAGGACGATATCACTCCCAATAAAGCAGGGAGTGTACACCCCTTCTGTGACATTGTTCCTAATAGCCCACTGGGGAGAGGAAGATATTACCCCCAATATCGCAGGGGTGTACACCCCCTTGTGATATTGTTCCTTATATCCTGGGAGGGAGACGATGATACTAGTGGCAATATCGCAGGGGGTTTACACACCCACTGTGCTATTGTTCCGAATAACATGATATAACTCCCAATATCACAGCGGGGTACATACTCCTGTGATATTGTTTCTTATATTCAGGGGGAGAGGATGATAGTACTCCCAATATCGCAGGGGTTGTACACACCTCCTGCGATATGGTTCCTAATATCCCGAAGGGGAGAGCATAATATTACTCTCAATATCTCAGGGGGTGTACACCTCCTTTGTAATATTGTTCTTAATATCCATGATGGGAGAGGATAAGACTCCCAATATGGCAAGAAGTGTACAGCCACCTGTGATATAGTTCCTAACATCCAGGTGGGGAGAGGATGATATTACTGCCCATATCGCACCAGTTGTAAAACCCCTTCGATATTTTGCCTACGATCCTGAGGGGAGAGGATGATATTACTCCCAATATTGAAGAAGGTGTACACCCCCCTGGGACACTATGCCCAATATCCACGTTGGGAGTCGATGACATTACACCCAATATCGCAAGGGATGTACACAAACCCTGGGATATTGTTCCTTATATCTAGAGGGGGAGAAGACGCTATTACTCCCAATAACGCAGGGACTGTGGCTGTACACCCCTCCTGTGATATTGTTCTTAATATCCTAGGGAAGAGAGGATGATACTACACCCAATATCACAGGGGGCGTACGCCCACCCAGTGATGTTCTTCTTAACATACTCCACCTCCCACCACCAGGGATATCGCTCCTAATATCCAGGGGAAGAGAGGATAACCTTATGCCCAATATTGCTGGGGAGTATACACACCCTCTGTGATGTTGTTCCTAGTATCCAAAGGTAGAGATGATGATGTTACTGGCCATATCACAGGGGGTGTACACCCTTCTGTGATATTGTTTTTGACATTCAGTGGGGGAGAGGATAACATGAATCCCATATCGCTGAAGGTGCACAGACCCCTGTGATGTTGTTCCTAATGTACAGGGGAAAGAGAAGAATATTGCTCTCAATATCACAGGGGGTGTAACCACCTTGTCCACTGTATATTGTTTCTAATATGCAGCGGGGTGGAGGCTGATAGTACTCCCAATATCCCAGAAGGTGCACACACACCTGTGATCTAGTTCCTAATATCCAGCAGGAAAGAGGCTGATTTTACTTTCGATATCGCAGTGGGTGTACACCGCCCCCAACCCCGGGGTATCGTTCCTAATATCCAGGTGGGAAGAAGATGACATGGCTGACAATATCGAAGGGGCTGGACAGCTCTTCTGTGATATGGTTCCTGTTATCCAGGGGGTGAGTGGATGATATTACTCCCAATAAAGTAGGAATCATACAGCCACCCTGGGATGTTGTCCTTAATAACCACAGGGGAAAGATGATATTACTAACAACATTGCAAGGGGTGTACACCCCTCCTGTGATATTGTTTCTTATATCCGGGAAAGGAGAAGATGGTGTTACTACCAATATTGAAGAGATATACAACCCCCATGGGATATTGTTCTAAAGATACAGGTTGAAAGAGGATGAGACTCCATCCAATATAACAAGGGGTGTACACTTGTGTGTGTGCCTGTGTGCGTGTCTGCCTGTGTCTGTGTGTGCGCGCCTGTGTGTGCGTGTGCCTGTGTGTGCCTGTGCCTGTGTTGTGTATTTCCATGTGCCTGTAGTGTGTGCAGCAGCTAGTGAGTGGCAGGCTGAGCCAGGATACACCTAATCTACCCTATTCCAGGGTTCACTCTCATGTGTAGACTAAAGGGGACTGCATTTTAGAGGCAATCGGCAAGGATGCCCATTTACCCCTGCCTCTCTGCCAGCCTTCCAGACCCCATCCAGCCCAGCTTTCTCTCCCACTCCTCTGGGCACCGGGTCCAGAGCCTCCTATACAAGGAGGAGGGTGTGGCCTTGGAAAGACAGCCGCACTTGGGGAATTCTGAGGGGGCCTCCCGGTGGGAAGCTGGCCTGCACTGACAGTCATGATGAGTTCTACAGGGCTGTGCATGGGAAGGAGGTGAAGGAGGCCTCTACCCCTCGACCCCAACCATGGACTTTGGCCTCTCAGGTACTACTTGGCCCTTTCCTTCCTCCTGGGCAGGCAGAGTGGGCGGCAGGCTTGACCAAGAGAGACAAAGACCCACTTCTGGGAGGTCTGTCCCCTGGGTCCCAGGTAAGCCCCTGAGCCGTGAGCAGCGTCCCTCTGGGCCTGACACCTGGCACCTCCCTCTCTGGCTGGGACTTGGGAGGCCACAGGGAAGGCTTCTGATCACCAAGTACTGCCAGCACTGGGCGGAGGCCTCCCGGGCAGCCCCAGGTGAGGGATACGGGGCGGGGTCTTAGGGCTGCCCCAGCTCCTCATGTTGTTCTAAGGCCCCCAAGATCTCGGTCCCTGGACTGGAGCGCCCTGGCCCCTCAGCCCATAAGGAGCACTGACACGGTGCCGGTGCGATGCTGAGGAGGGGCGGGTGCCTGCTGGGCAGAGGGGTGGAGACACCCCAGGTCTGAGTCTGACAGTCCCAGCTCTCCACCCCTGCAGGGCTGGGGCCAGAGGGAGCACAGCACCTCCCCTCGAGACTGACCCGACCCAGCAAGGCCTCAGCCTGGCTGGCTGGGGCCCCGCCCCACTACTCCTGCCCTGAGCTGGGGTTTCCCTGTCTGTGAAGCAGATAGTAAGACACTGGTCCCACTCCACCCTTCCTGGGTGACGTGAAGATTCAAGGTGTCTCGGGACTCCAGGAAGGAGTTGCTCAGTGCAGGCTGGCACCCTGGGCAGGCTTCCTAGAGGAGGCACCGGGATTTGGGTTGGATCTTGCAATGTGGATTCAATGTGAGGATGATGCCATCCTCCAAAATGTCCTTCTCCCAACCCTGTTTTCTTTGTTAAATGCAACTTGACACTTGACTGTCAAGACTCAGTTTGGTGTCACCTCCTCCAGGAGGGCCCCCCTGACTACAATCCCCTTCTTTACCCAGAGGCCATCATTGCCCACTCATGTGTCAGCCTCCCTGGTTGAGACTGAGTTCTTGAGGGTGGGGCCTGGCCAGCTTGGGAGCTGGGTTGTATCTGCGAAACTTGCCGGCTCCTCTAGCTGGGTGTAGAGCTCCAGGGAGGCCACTGGGCCATTCCTAAGGAAGGCTGGAACCCAGGTCCCTGGGGTCTGGGTGGAGATCCCCACTCCAAGGAGGCCGGGAACACCCAGAGCCCTGCCCCTCCCCACCCACCTTCAGCCCTGCCCCTCCCCACTCACCTTCAGGTCATAGAAGATGATGTCACCGAGCACCAGGTACACCTTCACGTAGTAGAGGGTCTCCTCGTCGAACTCCAGCGGCGAGTTGCAGAGCTACAGGGCCTTGAGGTAGAAGTGCTCCGCCAGCGTGCCATGGCCCAGCCGGTGGTGCAGGGTGGCCAGCTGGTGGTAGGCCACGTGCTCATTCAGCCGGTCCCCTGGGGTGGAGGCCAAAGGGGCAGGTGTGAGGACGTGGCTCCCTGGGGCAGGGAGGGCACAGGCCCCTCAGGAGCAGGTATGCAGGCCCTGGGCAGCACCTGGCTTGCCTTCAGGCACCTGTGGTCACCTGGGCAGCTCTTGCCAGTCCCTTCCAGGTCCCCAGACTCACTTTCCCATCTGCAAAGCAGAACTAATAAGGCCTGCCCCTGTCTACTGCTGGGGCAGTAGATGGCCCAGCTCTGTGCCTACACATAGCCACCTGCCTTTGCTCACTGGTTTTAACCAGGGGAGCCAAAAAGCCATGCAGTCCAGGTGCTCCCGGGCACCCCGGCTCCATGCAACCCACAGATGTGACATCCGACTCCTCCTGGGTATGTCAAGATCAGAGCCCCTTACCTTGGGGAGTCACTGCGTGCCTGAGCTCCAGGTCCCCCCACAGATGCAGAAACCTACCTAGGCTGTCTCTGATGTCCTCCCCTTTTCAGGGCGAGTGCCGTGGAGCCTGCATTCAATGCATTCCCACACAGCTGCACACCTACTGTGTACTGGGCCCCAGGGCACAAGGCGCTGGGGCATGCGGACTGCCCAGGGTTCCCTGTCTCTGGAGGAGGACAGATGACCCTGGCACAGCACCAGGGGATGCCCGGCCTTAAGGGGCAGGCTGCTGGAAGGGGAACTGGGATTTCATCAGCCAGGGAGCCATGTGGTTGATGAGGGTGGAAAGGGCACAAGACAAAGGGAATGTGCCACTCAGCCTGGCACATACAGGGACCGAGATGCCTGGCATGTCTGGAAGGCAGAGGGCACACTGGGCAGCCCTTGTGTTCAGCAGCAGGAAGAGACAGAGGAAGCAGAGCTCAGTCAGGCAGGGAGCTCTGCACTGCGTGAGAGACCTCGGGCTGTGCCCCACGGCCGGATGGGGAAGCCAGCTGGCAGATCTGCCTGCCTGGACAGGAGACCAGAAATATTCAGTAGCTGTTTCAGCTCCTGCCCTGCAGACCTGGAGGCTCGGCTCTGACAAAGTGTGGGTCCTGGCATGGCGGGGGCTCAGGGGACTTACCCAGAGTGATGCTGAGTGCTAGGGCCATGTGGGCAAACTCCAAGCCCTCCTGGGGCTTCTCCAGCGTGGCCAGCAGTGCCACCGGCTTGTTGCACAGCTGCAGCTGCAGCTCTGAGTTGCGGTTGCCTGTAGTCACTGCCAGGGCCAGGACCCGGTCCTACCACACAGGCAGGTGGGGTCAGGCTTCCCGCAGCACCCACCTTGCCCAGCGCCTTCCTCAGAGCTCAAACATGTGCTTGGAGCTTCCCGCACCCCAGTTACCCCTGCACCTCCACAGAGCTCTGTGCTCTGTGATAACGCACGGTTCAGACATCCAAGTTGGGGGCTGAAGTCACCCGAGGCCCATCCAGCTACACCCGGCAGCCTCAGACCAGCCTCTCCCACCTGGGCACTGGGGGTCTCCCTAGGGGGAGCCAGCACTCCTCTCTGCTCTAAAAACACCACATTTATCTGTGCCCAGGGTTGAGCCACAGTGTGAGCTCAGAGGAAGGGAGAAGCCGTCCTTGTTTCGGGGTGCAGGCAGACTTGGGCCCTGGCCCTCGCACTGACATGCTGTGTGTCCTTTGACATGTCCCTGTGCCTCGCTGAGCCTCAGTGTCCTCATCTGGAAGATGGGGACAGAACTTCCTGCTCATGGTTGCTTGAGATCATCAGGTGCAAGGGTAGAGCCATTGTCATGGCCTTGTCCCAGGCAGGGGCACTGTCAATATCCTTCCCGGTGAGACCACTAGGAAAGGGTAGAGCCATTGTCATGTCCAGGCCCCAGGCGTTTGTCCCGGGCAGGGGCATGGTCAGTATCATTCCCGGTGAGACCACTGGGAAACGAAGCATGTGCATGGGTGGCCCTGCCTCCAGGTGGGAGGCCTCTGCCCTGCCACACCTGTGCCTCAGCCCTCCAGGTGCCCCCCTGAGGCCCACTCACATCAGCCCACAGGCCAGCTCACCTGGTAGAAGGACACGGCTTTCTCCCGCTCCCAGGCCCCATTGAAGAAGATGTCTCCAGCTGCCTCAAACGGCTCCAGCCCCAGGTTGGAGTCGCCTGTGTACAGGGCCACATTCTGTGCCACCTGAAAGGAGCAGAAGTTCCCTCAAGACCCACACCTGGCGAGGTGGCCACACCCACCTTTGCCAGCCTCCTTCCTCTCACACACTGCAGGTACACCTGAACATTTTTCAGACCTGTGCATTAGGGCTGTCCCCACCACTGGCATGAGGACAATGAACTGATGCACCTGAGTGCGAGGAGGTGACTGAGCAGCTGCAGCCCAGGAGCCCGACACCTGTGAATCCTACCACCAGGGATAGCCCTAGCCCCACCGCCCTGCATTCAAACAGTCTCCGTGGCCCCAGATTGCTGGGAGCCCATCCCCTGGCTCCTTTCTGCGTTGCCACATCCCTGCCGCAGCTCAGGGCCACACATCAACAGTGTTTGTGGGTTGGCCTGGTCCCCTCTTGGCCATGAGCTCTTGATCCCTTTCTCAGCTCAAGGAGGTATACAGCAGGTGCTCAATAATGAAGGCTTCACCAGGCTCGTGGGCTTCACAGTTTGTTACAGATCACACTGTGTTTGGGAAAGCCTCTGAAAACAGCAGCTATGATAGATTCATTTTGTAAGGAGATGTGCCACGTGTCGCTTGGAGCAAGTTCTTCTGTGTGTTAACTGAGTGGTCACATTATTTGAGCTTGTGCTGTATACCAGCAGGTTCTGGGCACTGTGAGGGGCCACGCCTCTGCCCTCAGGGAGAAGATGCTGGCCACTGGGGGAGGATGTGAGGGAACCAGTTGGACGGAGGGAAAAGGCACACAACAGGTGCTCAGCAGTGGCTTAGGAATGAGTGGATAGATGGATGAATGGATGAGCAGATGTATAGACACATGGATGGATGGATGGGTGTGTGGATAGATGAATGCTTGGATGGATGGATGGACAGATGAATGGATGGACGGGTGGGTGGGTAGATGGATGGATGGCTGGATGGATGGGTGGATGGAAGGGTGGGTGGATGGAAGGGTGGATGGATGGGTGGGTGGAATGATGTGTGTATGTCTGTATGGGTGGGTAGATAATGTATGGCTGGGTGGAGGGTAGATGATGTATGACATATGGATGGATAGATGGTGGATAGACTAATGTATGCATAAACAAATGGACAGATAGATGAATGGAGGGATGGATTAATAGGTAGATTGGTGGGTGGATGGATGAATGATGGATGGATAGATGAATGGATAAATGGATGGATGGATGGATGATGGATGGATGGAAGGATGAACAGGTGAATGGATGGATAATGGAAGGATGAATGAATGGATGGATGGAAGAACAGGTGAATGGATGGATAGACGGGTGAATGGATGGATGATAAAAGGATGTATGAATGATGGATGGATGAATGGACAGATGGATGGATGATGGATGGATGGGTGATGGAAGGATGAATGGATAAATGGATGGACAGATGATGGATGGATGGATGAACAGGTGAATGGATGGATGATGGAAGAATGGATGGATGGATGGAAGGACAGGTGAATGGATGGATAGATGGATGAATGGATGGACAGACGGGTGAATAGATAGACAATAAAAGGATGTATGAATGATGGATGGATGAATGGACAGATGGATGGATGATGGATGGATGGATGGAAGGATGAACAGGTAAATAGATGTTGGAAGGATGAATGGATGGGTGGATGGACAGAGAGTGAACAGCACAGGGGCCCTCCTGCATCCCTTGCCACTCACCTGGATGTACAGGTCCACCAGCTCGCTCTGCCACAGGATGTAGTAGATCTTCCCTGCTTGCAGCCAGGCATGCGCCTCCTTCTCTTTCTTCTGGTCAATGAAAATCCCCGGACTTTGTTTGGTGTAGTCCAGAGTGGATCTGCAGGTCCTGGAATCAGACACAGGTGTCAGAACAAGGGCTCTCATCCTCCTGGAACCAGTCTGCCTCCTCCCGTGGGTCTGGTGACAGATGAATCTGGCATGTGGGGACTGGGAACGGCCCTCTTGTGTGTGCAGTGTTCTGCCCTTCCCAGGCTGCTGGGAGGGCCAGGGTGAACACACATGGCATGGAAAAGATGAAGGACATCCTTCTGAGGGAATCGAGCATCATGCTGCCCTGTGGCAGGAGGAGTGTGCTAGTCCATCACCCCTGTCTCCCAGACATGGCCTGTGTCTTCTTCAGACACACCAGGAGCCGTTAGTGTTCAGAGGCTATCTAGGCCAATGGTTCTCAAGGTGTGCAGGCATCACAGTCACCCGGAGGCCTGTCCTTATAGCTTGCTGGCCCTGCCCCCAGAGCTTCTGGCTCCACAGACCTGGGGCAGGACCCAGAACTCCCACTTGCCACAAACTCGTAGGTGACATGGATGCTGCTCTGCTGGTCCAGGGACTACTTGAGAAGCATGGCTCTAGCACACTGGCCCATTTTCCTTCTGTGAACCTGAGGCCAAGACTGGAGCCAGTCTCCCGGGTCCCCATGGAATCTGGCTCCTTCCCTGCTCTCTCAGTAAGTCTGACACTCAAGGGGGTGCGACTGCAGCAACGTCACCGGGCTCTGTGGGTGGGGTGGCCAGGGCCATGGTTACCCCACAAGGTCAGGATGCTCAGGGGAAGCTGAGTGGGCCACATATGGGATGTGAGACCTTGAAACCCTACCCCAGGGAAGCATGTGACACAACTGGCTCTGTCTTCTGTGGGAGAGAAGCCACAGGTAGCTGCTGTGGTCACATTTAAGGGGACAGATGAAGGCCAGGAGTGAAGACTCGGGGCAGGCAGGTCAGATGACAAAAGCCACCATAGCAGGAAGAACAGCCCAGAGTGCACATACTGCCTCTGCTGGGGTTGAGATAACCTTTGACCCAACAAAGGAGGCTCAAGCTGGGACTCACCGGCCAGCAGCAGCCCTGGGACAACCCCAGGCCCACCAGCTCAAAGCATCTGATGCCAAGGAACCAAATGATCAAAAGGAGAGGGGCTGCTGGGGCCCTGGGCCAGATTCCCAGAGCCCCCCTCCCTGCCCTACCTGCCCCCACCTCCACCACTGCAAAGCCAGCCCTCACCGCTCAGTGCCCAGGGACAGGTAGAGCTGACTGATGGTCTCCAGGAGCTGCCCCCTCCAGCATCTTGTCGGCCACCTTGTGGGCCAGGGAGAGCTGGAGCTCGTGGTAGAGGACACACTGGGCCTAGCTGAGCATGACGACGCTGTAGAAGTAGCACAGCCGCTGGACGGCCCGCAGCTGGCCTGGGCAGAAGACAAAATGGAAGACATTAGTCTCCCAGCATCGAAGCGAGGCTGGCTGGGCTCGAAGGCCCCTGTGCTGTGCTTGCCTCTTTCACACCTCTGTGAGCCTGGGCCCCATAGGCGGGGAGCCTGAGCGCAGACAGGCCATGCACCCATGCCAAGGCAGACGCCGAGCACACTGTGACATGGGCACACCTTAGTGCAGATGCTCATGGTAGAGGCCGGCCTTCTTTCCAACTCCCAGGGTCGAGGTCCTGGCCAGGCTCAGCCGCTGCACCAGGCCATCTGTTTCTGCTTCACAAATCCCCTCCGGCCAGGACCAGGGCCGCCTTCAGCCTGAGCTGATGAGGCCAGGGGCACAAGTAGCCCCTGTCACACATGGAACCCTGAGAGAGCAAAGCCAAGCGTCATGTCTGCCACACACGGCATCATGTTGGGGGAATGGGGTTCCAAGCCAGCCCCTGGCATTCCCACACATGCTTCTCTCATGCAACCAGGCTCCAAACCCACAGGCTCACTGGCCTCTCCCAAGCCAGGGCACTGGGAACGGTGGAAAGCTTCTGGTTTTCTAGTGTCAGAAACATTCCGGAGATTAATACTGGAAACCAGGTACACCGAATGGACATCTGTTACACCACCCAACAACAGCTGAATACACAGTCCTCTCGAGCGCCCATGGGACATTCCCCATGACAGACCATGTGCCAGGCCACAAAACGAGCCTCAGTGAATGGAGAAGGACTGAGACCAAAGCAGAGGTCCTCTTCAGCTGTACTGGCATGAAACTGGAAATCAACAGAGAAGGAAATGTGGGAAATTCAAAAATATGTGGAAATTACACTCCTAAACAACCAGTGAGTCAAAGAGACCGTCAGGGAAACCAAAAACTAATTTGAGAAGAATGCAAACAAATGCACAGCCCGGGCCAGCACGGTGGCTCACACCTGTCATCCCAGCACTGTGGGAGGCCGAGGTGGGAGGATCGCTTGAGTCCAGGAGTTTGAGATCAGCCTGGAAAACATGGTGAAATCCCACTTCTATAAAAAAAAAAAAAAATACAAAAATTAGCCGGGTGGGTTGGTGCACATCTGTAATCCCAGCTACTCGGGAGGCTGAGGCATGAGAATGGCTTGAACCTGGGTAGAAGTTGCAGTGAGCCAAGATCACAACACTGCACCCCAGCCTGGGCAGAAGTTGCAGTGAGCCAAGATCACAACACTGCACCCCAGCCTGGGCAATAGAGCAAAACTCTGTCTTTAAAAAAAAAAAAAATAGCACAGCGTATCAAAAATTCCAAGATGCAGCTAAGGCAGTGCTGAAAGGAAAATTTATAACTGTAAATGTCTACATTCAAAGAAAGAAGAAAAATCTCAAATCAAAAACCTAACCTTCCACCTTGAGAAACTAGAAAAAGAATGAACTAAACCCAAAGCGAATAAAAGGAAGAAAATAATAAACATGAGAGTGGAAATGAGAAGTAAAAATACAGAGAATGGAAAAACAAAAGAGATAATCAACAGAACCAAAAGTGGGTTTTTTGAAAATAATAACAAAATTGACAAATCTTCACCAGACTGACCAAGAAAAGACAGGACACTAATGACTAAAATCAGAGACTGAGCACCACGGCTCACGCCTGTCATCCCAGCGCTTTGTGAGGCCGAGGTGGAAGGATCGCTGAGGCCAGCATTCACGACCAGCCTGGGGGAACATGATGAGACCGCATCTCTAATAAAAATAAATAAACAATTAAAAACCCAAGTTTCTAAAATAAGAAATGAAAGAGGAAACATTATTGCCGACCTGACAGAAATAAAAGGATTCCATGAAAACACTACGAACAATTGTACACCAACAAATCAGACCATCTAGACACAACAGCCAAACTCCTAGAAGGACACAAACTACCGAAAGTGACTCAAAAATGACCCCAAGTAAGCATGTGGGGTATCAGCCCCGCCCTCGGTCTCCTCAACCGTTCAGTACAGGGTGGGGAGACAGGGAAGCAGGATCCCCATTCCCTGGCCTGCATTTGCAAGTCTGAATCCCCCAGCACCCCGGGGAGGGCCTCGTAGGAGGAGGTGCCATAGGCTATCACCAGAGGCTACAGTGGGGGCTGGGGCGCTGGGTTCCTGGAGGGTCTCCTTCCAGTCAGAGAATGCCCCTGGGGAAGAAGCCTGGGTATGAACCCCCCACCCCTCCTTGAGCAGATGTGTGGGACCGGGGCCCCTTCACACGGTCCTTTCCAAAATCTCATCCCTCCTAGGGCCAGGAGTGGGTGCCAGGCCTGTGCTGGGAAATGGGCAGATTTGGCTCTGGTCCAGGCCACAGGAGGCACCTCTGAGTGGTCTCACTATGCCATGACAAAGTGCTGCAAGGCAGAGGGGACCCACAACAGTATCCCTTGTCTCGGCCATTTCCTGGACTCAACTATCCTCTGCGGCCTAGATTTCGGACAGCCCTGCCCACCTACTGTCCGTTTACTGCTCAGTGTGCAGTGACTGCTCGACAGCACTCCATGGCTCCCCAGTGCTCTTGGGGAAAAGGCCAAGCCACAGCCTGAGGCCCCAGGCTCTGCTTAGCTCTCCAGAAGAGCTGCTCACCATCCAGCACCCAACCCACCCACTCCCAACTCCGCACCTCCCTGCATGAGCCCTGCTCACTCACCCCCGCTCACACTCCACTCATCCCCGCTCACACTCCCACTCACTCACCCCCACTCACTCATCCCTGGTCCTTCACACAGGCTACACCACTAGCCCCTCCCCCACCACCTATACTTGACTGAATCCTCTCAACCCTCTGGTCCCAGACTAAAGAGGCTTCCCTAACCCGGGGCCAAGTGCTGCCCTGCCATCACGCCACTCACCCTTTTGTGGCTTCTCTGGCCTGAACCTCACATTCCCACGCTCAGTCCCTGCCACCCGAGGACCCCACAAGCCCCATTTGTGGGTGGGGCCTGGCACACTCTGCACAATGAGCTACTTTTGCATGAACTGCTCTGCGGCTTTCGGCAATCACCCGCCCCATGTCCTCTGTGAAGTGGGATGACAGGTGCGCATACTGCCAACATACCAAGCAGATAACACGTCCACAAGAAACGGCGTTCAGGGCCTGGCTCATGGAGGGGCCCCAAGTCCCAGCTCAGCAGAGCCTGCCTTGATCCCAGGGTTATGGCTAGGAATTCCCAGCATGCAGGACTTTCAGTGCTCAAGGCAGGGTGGTCCCTGGGCAAACCAGGAAGAGCTGGCTGCCCCAGTAGGGCACAGAGGGCCTGGCCCTGCGTGGGAACCGCCTGTCTCCAGGGCGCTTGCCAACATCCGCTGCTGGCCACAACTCAGCACTTTCAATGGTGGAAAAACCACCACTTGTTTCCGAATCACAAACCCCAGGTGTGCCCTGACCCGAGTGGCCCCAGAAGGCGCACAGGAGGGGCACTCACTCTCCACATGACCCATCTCCACGGCGACCAGAAGGGCCCACTAGTAGTAGCCCTTGCTCTGCTGGGCCGGGCCCTGGTGGGTGCAGAGGTGGCCCAGCTACAGGAGCATGTGGGTGAAGTCCTGGCCACACTCACCGCAGGGCAGCCTCGAGAACAGCTGCACGGCCCCCAGGAGGTAGTGCTGAGCAGCCGCGTGCAGGCACAGGGTCCCGAAGTTGGCCACCACCACTGCCTGGTTCCTCTGCTGGCCCAGGTCGTGAGCCGCCCGCAGGGTGCGGTAGTAGCCCTAGGCTGCCTGCCTCGTCTGGCCCGTCCTCTTCAGAGCCATGGCCACCACGTTGGCAATCACACCCTCCTGGTCCTCGCTGGCCACCACTGCATCCTGGACAGACTGCAGGATGTTCAGTGCCACGAGGCTCTGTCCATGAAGCACGTGCAGCCAGGCCAGGGCCTCCAGGTGGTCCACGATGGCACGGACTCCGGCAACAGCACTGGCTTCTACCACCTGCGTCATGAAGGTGATGGCTGGGCCATGGTAGCCATGGTGGCTGTACAGCTGGACCAGGCTGGCATGGAGAAATCCGCACAGGACCTGGCCTGTGCCCAGGGTTAGGGAGGCCAGTGCTCACCTGAGGTAGTAGGAAGTCTGGGTGGGGAGGCTGTGGGGCTGGAGGGCGTTCTGGAGCACCAGGTTCACGCTCCTCAGCAAGCCGACCAGGAAGTCCCGTGTCCTCAATGAGGCCACCTTGACATAGCTCAGCACCAGGTGGGGCAGGCACTTGCAGCTGTAGATGTCAGCCAGGAGTAGGTAGCAGTCTGAGAGCCACGCAGCCTCTGGGGCTCCCGAGTCCCTGTGCAAAAGCAGCAGCTGCTCTAGGAAGGGCAGGGCCTCCTCGGGCTGCTTGAGGTGCGGGTGGTGCCTGGCCAGCAGGAAGCAGGCCCGGGCCTCGGCCTGCAGGCTCTGGCCACCCACCGCCTGCCGCAGCGCCAGCTGCAGGAGCTCCCCCTCCGCCTCGGTGCTGCAGATGTGGCCGGGCGTCCCCAGGAGCACCTGTGTGCACTTCTCCCGGTTCTGCTTCCAGTAAATGCTGGCCAGGTTGACGTACACAGCCACCACCAGGAACAGGTCCCCGAAGCTGCCCTCCAGGGCCCCCAGTGCTTCCTCAAAGTACACCTGGGCCTGGGACAGCTTGAGCCTCCTGCTGCACAGCCGTCCCAGGAGGAAGCAGAGCCTGGCTGGGGACATGAGGAGGCCAGCTTTCTTGGCCACCCCTCGGGCCTGTGCCAGGCGCCCAGTCAGTTCCTCCTCATTGCTAAAGCTGCAGAACACGCTACTCAGCCATGGCAGCGCCACATCATAGAGGCCACGGAAGCTGGCCTTGTACCCAGGGCGTTCAGGAACAGCAGCCATGAGCTCAGGGCCTCTGGGTCCTTCCACTCATCCTCAGCTTCCAAGCAGAAGGAGGGCTCCTCGGGGTCCTGCAAGCTCATGTTGCTGGATGCTGCACAGAGACCCCAGGACGCTGGCTCCTGGGGGCAGCCTGGGCAGGTCTTGCATTGTTCCAGAACATTCTTCACCTTCGGCAGGGTCTCCTTTGGCTCCAGGCCCAGGCAAGGTGGAGGTATTTCTGCAAGTCACAAAAACACCTAGACAGATTAGAGTCCAGCAGTGAGTCCTTGGTCCACTGGGGGCAGGGTCCCCACATCCCCACCCTCTGTGTCCCTGGCCCAGCTTGCCATGAGCCCTTGAGAATTATGTGCAATGCAAACCCGGGACCTGGAGCACATAGGAACTCTGGCAGTATGGGGACAGAGAGAACACGCAGGCTCACGGCCTGACTCTCCTACAAAATCACCCTCCTGTCCTGCTTTGTCGCCCACCTGACAGCATGGTTTGAGGAGACTATGTCAGCTCAGCGATCCCTCAGAGATGCCTTTCCCTTTAGAAAGAATCAAAGCCTTCTAACTGGACCCATGTGTATGCAGCACCACAACTACAAATGTAACTTCTGTCAGCATATGGGCCCCCGGTGGGGTACCGGAATCCATGAAATCCTCAACAGCCAATCAGAGCTATTGATCAGTTCAAAAGCTGCTATGCAAAATTGGTAAAGCCACCGACAGCACAGGACGGGGTGTTGTACCCAAGTACCCAGCTCCGTGCAGGGAAATGGATCATCCCTGCAGGAAGGATGGGAAAGCTTCCAGGCCCCTGTGGCCACCTTCACCTTGGAGGGTCTGAAAACCTGAAGCCCACAGTTCCTAAAGAGTTAACAAAGGCCAGGCTGCTCAAACAGCCCACTGGGCCTGCTGGCTTTGGTGGATTCCTAGCCAAAGCCCCCTCCCAGAGGTGAGCAAAGGAGCGCATTTCCTGTTGGAAAACCTGGAATGGAAGGAGGCATTACTGGGAAGGAAAAAACCTAGATTTAAACAGACTCTCTGTTTCAAGCTCACATGTAAAAAATATTTTCAATGCAAATTGCCTCCCTATTCATCTGTAAAGCCTTGGATTAAATAAATAAATAAATAAATAAATAAATAAATATGATTTAGAGGCAAGTGTCTGACTTGACTACACTAGATTAGCTAAGAAATCTCCCCCACCCGGCAGAGGCACACAGCCCCTCCCAGCCACTACCTTGGCCTCCAGGGCAGCTGGCGAGCCAGGTGCCTTTGCTCCAGTGACTTTGGCAGAGGGTGGAACCACCCCCTCCCTGAGGCAAACCTACAACAACCTTCCCTTCCCCACTGGCTCCCCTCAGGAAGGAGCAGACCCTTCAGGGACCTCAGTTGAGGCCCCTGCAACCTAAGGCTCTGAATTCTGCTACCCGCTGAGGGCAGTGTGGCCTCCCATCTCTGAGGCAGAGCACGAGGCGAACTGCAGCTTCTGCAGGTCATGAGAAAGGACCCCACAGCTACATGTGGGCCCCAGCAGTGGAAAGGATGCCCCACCTTGGTCGGGGACCGGGCGGGGGTCAGCATGTTCACTGGAAGAAGTGTGGGACCCCACGGCTTCCAGTGCCAGAGTAGACGGGAGGTTCAGGCCCACCTCAGGTAATGTCCCCCAAGCCCCCAGCCCACACCACAGAGGGGTGACAGCCGCGTCCAATGCCCACCGTACTCAGCTCTGTCACCTCCCCCGGCGTTACCCCAAGGCCTAGCTCATAACCAGAGGAAGCCTGAGCTGCAGGCATAACCTACCTTATTCCTGTGGCTGCTCAGTCTCAGCTTCCTCTACTGAGTCTGGCAAGGGAGAAAAGAGAAGCAATGAACACCCCCAGCCAGCACCTCTGGTCTTATGTCGGGTTGAGCTGGGTGTCGGTGTTGCAGGGTGACAGCATTGCAGGGGGCAGGGGTTGAAAGTCATATCATCCTCTTCCCTCCTGGATCATGGGAACAACATCACTGGGGGGTGTACACTTTGTGTGATATTGGGAGTAACATCGTCCTCTGTGCCTTGGAATATTAAGGACAATATCACGGGGGGGCGTGTACATCTTCTGCAATATTGGGAATAATATTATCCTCTCTCCTCCTGCATAGTAGGAAAGATACCACAGAGTGGATGTTCACCTCCTGTGATATGGGGATTAATACCATCTTCTTCCCTTCCGGATATCAGGAAGAGTATCACACGGGGGTGTACAGTGTCTGCGATACTGGGAGTAATATCAGCCTCTCAGCCTTGGAATATTAAGAAGAATATCACAGGGTGGATGTTCACCCCCTGCCATATTGGGAGTAATATCAGCCTCTCCTCTCCATGGATATTGGGAACAATATCCCAGGCTGGGTGTACGCCTCCTGCTCTATGGGGAGTCATATCATCCTCTCCCTTCCAGGATATTAATAACAGTATCACAGGGCGGAACACAGTCTGCGATACTGGAATTATCATCATCCTCTCCCCCTCCAGATACTACAAACAATATCACAGAAGAGCTGTACCCTCCCTGCGATATTGGGAATAATATCATACGCTTCTTCCATGAATATTAGGAGCAATATCACCGGGTGGCTGTCCGTTCATTGCTATGTTGGGAGTCATGTCATACTCTACCCCCCTGGATATTAGGATCAGTGTCACAGGGTGAGTGCACACCTACTGCGATATTAACACTAAAATCATGGTCTCTGTCCCTGGATATTAGGAACAACATCACAGGTAGGTGTACACCCCCTGGGGTATTAGGAGCAATAATATGATTAACTAGTAAACATCAATGATTGATTTTAATAATTATCAGGCTGGTCTTGAACTCTTGACCTCACGTGATCTGCCCACCTCAGCCTCCTAAAGTTTTGGAATTACAGGCGTGAGCCACCGCACCCAGCCAACACTTCCTGACATCTCTTTTTGGACCTTAAATTTAGCATGCCCAAAACACACTTGATTCCCCCTGCTATAACCTACTCCTCTCATAGTCTTCCCGATCTCAATAACAGCATCTGAGTAATCTTCCAGTTACTCAGGCCAAAATCCTTGACATCATCCTTAAAACTTCTTTTTCTCTCTCTTGTCATTCAACCCATTTAAACTCTCCTTTCAAAATATATGCCAGACCTAACCACTTCTCACCTTTCTCATCATTTCCAACCAGGTCCAGTCCTCATCATAGCGCTCTGGGTTACTGCAATTGCCAGGCACAGTGGCTCACACCTGTAATCCCAGCACTTTGGTAGGCCAAGGCAGGTGGATCATCAGAGGTCAGGAGTTCAACACCAGCCTGGCCAACGTGGTGAAACACCTCTACTAAAAAGACAAAAAATTAGCCGAGCATGGTGGTGGGTGCCTGTAATCCCAGCTATTCGGGAAGCTGAAGCAGAAGAATCACTTGAACTCAGAAGGCAGAGGTTACAGTGAGCCGAGATCGTGCCATTGCACTCCAGCCTGGGTGACAAGAGCGAAACTCCATCTCAGAAGGTTCAAAAAAAAAACAGCCTCCCAACCCACCTCTCTTCTTCCGCCTTTCACCCTGCCCTGCATTCTACCTTCCATACTCAAACATTTCAGAAAAAAAAAAAAATATCCACAGAGAGAGAAAGAGAAAGTACAAACGGGGTGAAATGTTTGGGCAATCTGAGGGAAGAGCATATGGGAATTCTCTGTACTATTTTTGCAACTTTTCAATAAGTCTGGATTATTTTGAATTCAAGAGTTAAACAAAGAAAAAAAAAAAAAAGAAAACAACACTATCTCCCTTTGTGAATCCATCCTGTCTTTCCCTTGGCAACTTAAGGACACTCTCAACTAAGCACATCTATTTTTTCATGAACACGAAAAGAACCCTTGC